>NC_141819.1:6432117-6732117 GCF_982586985.1 Callionymus lyra
GTGTATGCCCAGATTTGATCGTCTAGTTTGGACCTTGTTTCTCCCCGTACTCTAAAGTGGTCTTGCTTTGTACAGGATCTGCCAGTTTCCCGGGGTCCGTGGTCCCGTTAACGTCTGGTGGAGGATGACTTTTGGCAGCTCTGCATCTTCCCTCACGTCCTCTGACCTTCTGAACTCCACTTCCTCAAGAGGCATCTTCACGAAGAAGCGTTACACAACTGAACGAGGGAGGGGATCAAACGGCGAGGAGGGGTGGGTGAAGGTTGGAGGGTGAGGAGAGTGAGGAGGCCCTGCAATCTTTGTGGCTCCCACAGAACCATCTCCAATTACAGGACAAAGGCGACTCATTCAGGCCCGGCAGCTCCAGCGCTGCAGCTTTGCATGTCTAATGAGCGTACCGCTGAATGCTAAGAGGACCCTGGGGTGCTGCCTACACCCCCCCCACCCCCCCCGGCCCCCCAACCTCGACACCCCTCTCATCACTGTCCCTGCCACTTCCCTGGTCCCTCACATCCTTGCTGGGCCTCGTCGGTCGGACCCAGTCGTCCCTTTATTGAATATTAATAGACTGCATGAAAACGTGAAAAAATCCACTGCTGTGACGTTCACAGAGCTGAGCTAAAAGGTAGTCAATGATTGTGACCTTGGGCGGATCTACCCGGGTGGCATAGGGTGACAAATGACACCCTAAAAGAAAGCCTTGCCCCCCCCCCCCCCCACTGCCATTCAGATCTGCCTTCCAAACTGATTGCAGTCCATACGTCGTACACCTCGCACGTTCCTCAGTAACAATCACAGTTTGATCACATCCTTGTTGGTTGGTTTTCATTACGTTTCCTTCTGCCTGATTGGCTCACCTGTACCTGTTTTTGTTTGGGTTTTTAAATGAAGCCATTAGCAAAATGCTCCTGCAAATATACAGTTAGCTTTTGCTACATTGATAACATTATTCCTTGAACGCATCATCACAGGCTCCAGCGCCCGACACCCTCTATAAGTGAATGATTAAATATGTTTGTTTAACCACATCATGGAACCTCATTGGTGATCTTGTTTTTTTTTCTTTAACCTCTAAACGATTTCTACATTTGTCCGAACCATGTGGTGTCTCTAACCTTTTTCTCTAAAATTCCCAGTATTCCCTGTTGACAACTTCAGTATTTTTATATCCGACAAGTCAAATCTGGAAGAGAATTCCATGCAGGGTCTGAAATCAAGACAACGTTTCATTAAAATGTCTTTTATATATATATATATATATATATATATAAAATATATATATATATATAAGATTTTAGAAAATTACAAACATATTAGCAAATGTATCGGACATAGATAATTCATCTAGTCGTAGGATGTAATGATTAACCATTAAATATGTTGTTCATATGTTATTTTATTTGCTAGAAACAATTACTTCCGTCTGCTTTTATCGTGGAAGGTCCATTAGTCTGAGAGCCAATCGGGGCAGAGTGCTCCTCCATTGATCGGCGCTGATTCTGTTGAGTGATACCGGTGACCTTCACTGCAACACCTGCGGCGGGCGGACGATCCTTTCAATTACAACCATCACTCGCTGGTCATAATGTTCTCGTGGGTTCCTGTTGAAGGCGTGTTTGTTCAGAGGGAAGCACCTCCCGTTGCTATAGTCCCAGATGACGGAATATAAAAGACACGTTCTTAAGAAGACTGAAGCCGCCGATTGTTGAATTCTAAAGGTTTGGTTACCGGTTCGGTTTCAAGCTCAGTACGAGTGAGGCTTCTCTGATCAGCCAGTATAATTGCTGAAAATAGGACAACCTTCGGAAACGCTGCCCAGGAGCCTCAAAAGTCTCGACTCCTTATCTTGAGCTGTTTTCCTGAGTCATTGACAGAAGACCCTCCAAAACCCTCGCCTCTCTTGGGCAATCTGACCAGGGACTTCCATTTTGATAAGAGCAGCAGCAACCAGGGGAATGAGGTTCAGACTTTCTTCTTCTCAGATACCTCCTCTTGATTGAGTCTGTGTCCTACACGACTGAAATAACTCGGGGAGGAACAAGAGTGTGTGGGACGGGGGTCAGTAGAAGACATCTTTGAATGAGTAGCAGAACACTTATGGTCATGTATGGTTAGCTACATAAAGTCACTCGGAGGTCTGGCTTTGAGAGGGTCATGTGGCACTATGGGGGCAAACCTACTGGAATGGCACTTTTTGAACTTAACCCAAAGAGCAGCAGCAAGTCTGGGCGGAAGTCCAGACTATCCCTGCTCTGTGTCCATGTGCAATCTTGGTTGCTGACAATGACAAGGATGTTTTTCTACGAGGACACTGCGTGTCGTAGCTACTCAGCGATGCCGATTTGGTGACTTTGTCTCTAAACGTGGCGACTTTCAAGATCCTCTTGCCGACTTTTATTTGCCAAGGGTCTATCAACAAACTTAGAGACTCTTTCCAGTCCCCGTTTACTGAAGACAACATGTGTGCTGCCGTGTTCAGAGACTCCTTATTGCAAATGAATCATGAATGCAAAGGCCAGAAACGACTTTCTGTACTGGGGACTTGGCAACACTGTATCATTTTTTATTGATTTACTCTTTTTTTGTTCAGTTCGTCAGAACCTGATGTTGCCATTGATTTTTACGAAGAAAGGCGGCTCGTGCATCATAATCATTCATTCATTCATTTTCTACCGCTTTATCCCTTGTGGGAGTCACGGGGAGACTGGAGCCTATCCAAGTTTCATAGGGCGAGAGGCAGGGGACACCCTGGACAGGACCCCAGTCTGTCTCAGGACACACAAAGACAGACAACCATTCACACACACACTCATACCCTACGGACAATTTTCCCAAGTTCTCAATCAACCTCTGTATGTTTTTGGACTGTGGGAGGAAACCGGAGTGTCCGGAGTAAACCCACACAACACGAGGAGAACATACACACTCCACACAAAAAGGTCACAAGCTCGGCCTGGAAGTGAACCAGCAACCTTCTTGCTGTCCGCTTTAACATTTAACATTACCTCAGTTTCAATATTATAATATTACAGTATACAACAATAAGTACTATTAGATAACATATGAGGTTTAAGAGAACTCTGTTCACTGCAGTCTTGAAAGTGTTTTGGAATTAACAGGAAAACCGAGGCAGTGCGTTCCATAGTCTACTTGAAATATAACAAAGAAAGTGTCAAGTTCTTCGATATATATGCTTTATTTATCCCTGCCCTTCTCTTCTGCATCCAGAATCCCTGGGTTATTCATGGAGTTCAACATTTAAAGAACCATGAGCAAATTATCATTCGGTACAATCGGACCCCTTCTCACATGCTTCTGGATCACTTTCCTTGATTTCCACCAAAAGGTTTCTGCACTTCCAACCCCTGCCTTAACCCTTTCTACTACTATGTGAGTCAAAATGTTGCAGCTCTCCAAGATAAACATCTTGTTATCGAGAGCATTCGAGAGGTCTCACTTGACGTTTCATTTAGAAAAATGTACCCAAGTCTGTTTTCAACAACTGACCTGCTACATCCAAGGATCCACTCCACTCAAGACCCTCAAGGTTTCATGGATTAATAGAATAACCACGGTTCTAGGTTGAAGCGGAACATCAAACCACTTCTAGGACGCTTCAGAAACACTGGCCTTGTGGGAAAATTCACTGATTATGTCAGACTGAAGCAATAATGTCTATTTATATAGCGCCTTTCTAGACCAGGGTCACAAAGCGCTTTGACAGTCATGCATTCCCCCATTCACGAATACTGATAAGATTAGATTAGATAGACTTCATGAATTCCTCTGGAGGTCTCCTTCGGGACATTGGGTAACAGAAAGTGTTCAGTGAATCGTAATGTAATGTGTTCTTTTTTTTAGAGTTCTAGACAAAAATGTTTGTTCATTTTAATGTAGCGACTGGAGCTCAGTTGTCTTCGTCCAAAAAGACACTTGAACATCAACAACATCCAAATACCTCCATACTGCTCGTCTGTAACGTCCATCTTGGATTGAAGCCTCACATGAGAAGACTTGTTCAGAAAAAAAAATGAATCAATCACTCCAGGGATACTAGTAGCTTGATCGAACAGATCGTCTGTTCTTGATTTAGACGTTCAGAGCTGAACCGTGAGCAACATGAGCTGATCATCCTCGGTCTCGAGACAATATTGTCGGTATCGTTGTTGACGAAGCTCACACAAGGTACAAAATGGTATGTTTTCTACATATTTTCCATGTGTACACTTGCCAGATTCAGATTCATGTTCAATGTGTGCCATATCAACTTGATTTTAACATACCAAATCGCTAAAATATGACGCGACAGCTTCTTCTTCTACTACTATTTAACGATGATTTCAACCAGCTGTAGGAACAAGGAAGAAATAAAGAAAAAATATGAGAAACAAAATATTCGTGAGATATTTAAGCTGGTATCAGCAGCGAAGACGTGTCATCCTTCTACTGCTGCTGAAAATGCACCTGTAAGTATATGAATATATATATTTATGCATTTATATATGACGTAACTTCCGTTTAAAACGTCACTAAGATGGAGCCGTTTAGTGTGGTTAGTGTTCATCGATCCATACTCAGTTTTGTGGGCATGTTAGTACGCCAATTTAGTGTGTATGGAGCACTACATTTCGCATACTAAGAATTGAGACGCACTTACAAACTAAAAATACTAACTTTGAGTACGCTAGTACAAGATTGGAGACACAGCATTGGTAAACTTCCTGCACATTTACATTTATTTGACACCTTTACATGTATTAAATATGTTTGACAACAGCTCTACAGTAACAGTTAGCAAAGTAGCCTGTGAAGGTGATGTCATTTTATGAAAGTCAATAAATGGCATGGATTCCTTTTGACAAATACTCTAATAACCCGACGTAAATGTGGTCAGAGACGCATCTTCACAGCTCTGCAGGTTTGTGTATTCAGTGAATACTTTTCATGGCTGATCAAGAAGAACCACAGAGATGATTCAAAGGTCTTTAAAAAAAACAACTAGAAAAACGCAAATTAAAACCCGATGAGGTCATAACGGCCACTTCCAGTTGCAGAAGGAAACGTTTGCGTCATCTTGGTTTTGGGGTTGAGTGGATCTCCCACACAGGACCGGAGTCATGAGACCTCGGTGGGAACATCTCCAGGGCGACAGCTCAGCAGGAGGCGGACGCTTGCGAAAGAGTTCGAGGAAGTCACGACCGTCTGGCGCAGATATCTATCTTGTTATGGGTCTGATGTTTGTGGTCAACACACACACATCATCTATACGTTCTTTATCTTCACCAGCGAAACATCCTCCTCCCCTTCTCCTCTCGGCCTTCATCCCTCCTCGCAGTGGAACGATGGCGGTCCGCCACATTCCTCTGCGCCCGAGAAAAAAGGAATAACATCACAGGAAGTCAGAGAGGAAGAAGCTGGCTAATGCTTTCCTGTCGTAGACAGACACACACACACACACACACACACACACACGCTCCAGTCCAAACCATAATTACAGGGTGTAGAGGTTCAGGAGTTGAAGTTCTGCAGCACTGATATGTTTGGGACCATTAGGACCAGAACCAGGACCGGAGTGTTAAACTCACACTCTCATTCTTTAGAGATCTCGTCCAAGAAGGTTTGTTTTTTTTCTTCGGGGACGTCGAGCTCCTCATGCTATAGGTCGGTGACAGCAGTGAGGAGGGGAGGAGGGACCGTCGAGCCACAATGGAGCTGAAGTGGGAACTTTGAAAGAGCTGGACCCTTCGACAGGAATTTGGACCCTCAACAGAAATTCAAAGACTCCGTTCTGAGGATTCTCGGCGCGACAGAGAGAGACGCTGGGACTCTGTGGCGACACAGGCGTTGCTGATCGATACACACTATGAAAGGGTTTCAAGAACTGATCACTGATCAATGTGAAAGTAGCAGCAGAAAAGCCAACATTGGGTTTATGGTTCTGACCTGAACTTTCTTGCTTACTTTGACTGTATTAATGTGGAACTCATGAGGACAAATGTGACTCCAGTGATTATCGTAGGACCCTGTGGTCCATATCATAAGATATTGAGGCAGTGAGAAGTAAAACAATCATTTTTTGACCCAACAAACACAACAGGCCAACATTCATGCATTCATTTTTTTATCGCTTTATCCCTTCAGGGTCGCGGGGAGACTGGAGTCTATCCCAGTATCATAGGGCGAGAGGCGAGAGGCAGGGGACACCCTGGACAGGACGCCAGTCTGTCTCAGGACACACAAAGACACACAACCATTCACACACACACTCATACCCTAGGGACAATTTCCCAAAAGTTCTCAACCAACCTCTGTATGTTTTTGGACTGTGGGAGGAAACCGGAGTGCCCGGAGTAAACCCACACAACACGGAGAGAACATACACACTCCACACATGAAGGTCACAAGTGACATTAGAAAATGATCTTAAGCTCCGCCCACTGAATACACTTTCTGGAGATGAAATCTTGTTGACCATAACCATGCCCACTCTGCTGTGATTGGTCAAGCATGGAGGTTTGTCACCGCATGTCGTCAATCCTGGAATCTCCACCTCCAAGGGTCTTGTTGTATAAACAAAGGGGGCGTGATTACAGCCAGATAGAGGAGGAGTGAAGCCATTATTACATCATAATAGACTCTTGTAACCTCTCGTTCGTCCAGATTTCAGAGCAACTTTATAAAGTAATAAGTTGAAAACAGGGTCATGATGAGGAACTTACTGTATCTTGGAGAACATTTACTACATGTCAGAAGAGTTGGGTTTTCATGTTAGTTGACCTTTAATGTAGCAACTGGAGCTCAGTTTTCTTCTTCGTCTTCGTCCAAAAAGACACTTAAAAACATTCAAATACCTCCATATACTGCTCGTCTGTAGCTCCTGGATTGACAAGTAATTTGTCAAGTAGGTCTGTATATTGGAAGTTTTAGTGAGTGAAATTTTGGGTGAACCAACCCTGTAATGCAGCGATACACAACACACAATAGACTCACAATATAGGTCATTGATCAGCTTGTAAAATAAAGACCTTGTCAAAAATACCACTGAAAAACCTGCAGCAGAAACAGGAAGTGCGGTTTTGTAGCGACACACTCGGCGACTGCTTTAAAACCCACAATATTGAATGTGACCCGAAGAACAGGAACGACAGACTGTGTCGGAGCCTCCGAAAAGTTTTCATCGTGTTCCTCGCTTTCTGTTCGCTTCCCCGTTTCCCTCCACTCGTCGTCATGGCGATGCTCAGCTATGCAGGCTCTGAATACAGTCAGCAGCTCAGAGGAAAGACTCCTTTGTTACCCACAACTCCCATCGACCCCCTTCCCTCCTTCCCCTCCTCCTCCTCGATTCTGTTCATCGCAGCTCCATTTTCAAATTCGCAGCAACAAACAGGAAACCAACCGTGCAGGTCACATGTCCAGCATCGCAACATTCCCACTAGAATCCCACTTGGAGACCACAGGTCTCCCGCTTTGTGCTCGACGATCCCCAGTAAACCTCTTTCCACCTCCATTTGTTCCGCTCCAGAAATGATCGGCTCCTCAGAACTGCAACAATATCGACAATTATGACTCAATGTTGCTCAAGGAGAGAAAATAAATGACGAGACTTCACAGGTAACTTCACAAGAAGTTTGATGAACTATGCAGTTTAAATGGTTGATACGATATACGATATATAGTGATAGTGCAGTAACAAGTATATGTGTAGTATTGTCCAGTAGTTGACTCTGGTGTTGTGATAGTGTAGTAACAAGTATATATGTGTAGTATTGTCCAGTACTTGACTCTGGTGTTGTGATAGTGTAGTAACAAGTATATATGTGTAGTATTGTCCAGTACTTGACTCTGGTGTTGTGATAGTGCAGTTACAAGGATATATGTGTAGTATTGTCCAGTACTTGACTCTGGTGTTGTGATAGTGTAGTAACAAGTATATATGTGTAGTATTGTCCAGTACTTGACTCTGGTGTTGTGATAGTGTAGTAACAAGTATATATGTGTAGTATTGTCCAGTACTTGACTCTGGTGTTGTGATAGTGTAGTAACAAGTATATATGTGTAGTATTGTCCAGTACTTGACTCTGGTGTTGTGATAGTGCAGTTACAAGTATATATGTGTAGTATTGTCCAGTACTTGACTCTGGTGTTGTGATAGTGTAGTAACAAGTATATATGTGTAGTATTGTCCAGTACTTGACTCTGGTGTTGTGATAGTGTAGTAACAAGTATATATGTGTAGTATTGTCCAGTACTTGACTCTGGTGTCGTGATAGTGTAGTAACAAGGATATATGTGTAGTATTGTCCAGTACTTGACTCTGGTGTCGTGATAGTGTAGTAACAAGGATATATGTGTAGTATTGTCCAGTACTTGACTCTGGTGTCGTGAGAGTGTAGTAACAAGTATATATGTGTAGTATTGTCCAGTACTTGACTCTGGTGTTGTGATAGTGTAGTAACAAGGATATATGTGTAGTATTGTCCAGTACTTGACTCTGGTGTCGTGATAGTGTAGTAACAAGGATATATGTGTAGTATTGTCCAGTACTTGACTCTGGTGTCGTGATAGTGTAGTAACAAGGATATATGTGTAGTATTGTCCAGTACTTGACTCTGGTGTCGTGAGAGTGTAGTAACAAGTATATATGTGTAGTATTGTCCAGTACTTGACTCTGGTGTTGTGATAGTGTAGTAACAAGTATATATGTGTAGTAGTGTCCAGTACTTGACTCTGGTGTTGTGATAGTGTAGTAACAAGGATATATGTGTAGTATTGTCCAGTACTTGACTCTGGTGTCGTGATAGTGTAGTAACAAGGATATATGTGTAGTATTGTCCAGTACTTGACTCTGGTGTCGTGATAGTGTAGTAACAAGGATATATGTGTAGTATTGTCCAGTACTCGACTCTGGTGTTGTGATAGTGTACTAACATGGATATATGTGTAGTATTGTCCAGTACTTGACTCTGGTGTTGTGATAGTGTAGTAACAAGTATATATGTGTAGTATTGTGGAGTACTTGACTCTGGTTTTGTAATAGTGTAGTAACATGGATATATGTGTAGTATTGTCCAGTACTTGACTCTGGTGTTGTGATAGTGTAGTAACATGTATATATGTGTAGTATTGTCCAGTACTTGACTCTGGTGTTGTGATAGTGTAGTAACAAGGATATATGTGTAGTATTGTCCAGTACTTGACTCTGGTGTCGTGATAGTGTAGTAACAAGGATATATGTGTAGTATTGTCCAGTACTTGACTCTGGTGTCGTGATAGTGTAGTAACAAGGATATATGTGTAGTATTGTCCAGTACTTGACTCTGGTGTTGTGATAGTGTAGTAACAAGTATATATGTGTAGTATTGTCCAGTACTTGACTCTGGTGTTGTGATAGTGTAGTAACAAGGATATATGTGTAGTATTGTCCAGTACTTGACTCTGGTGTTGTGATAGTGTAGTAACAAGTATATATGTGTAGTAGTGTCCAGTACTTGACTCTAGTGTTGTGATAGTGTAGTAACAAGTATATATGTGTAGTAGTGTCCAGTACTTGACTCCGGTGTTGAGATAGTGTAGTAACAAGTATATATGTGTAGTATTGTCCAGTACTCGACTCTGGTGTTGTGATAGTGTAGTAACATGGATATATGTGTAGTATTGTCCAGTACTTGACTCTGGTGTTGTGATAGTGTAGTAACAAGGATATATGTGTAGTATTGTCCAGTACTCGATTCTGGTGTTGTGATAGTGTACTAACATGGATATATGTGTAGTATTGTCCAGTACTTGGCTCTGGTGTTGTGATAGTGTAGTAACATGGATATATGTGTAGTATTGTCCAGTACTTGACTCTGGTGTTGTGATAGTGTAGTAACATGGATATATGTGTAGTATTGTCCAGTACTCGACTCTGGTTTTGTGATAGTGTAGTAACATGGATATATGTGTAGTATTGTCCAGTACTCAACTCTGGTGTTGTGATAGTGTAGTAACATGGATATATGTGTAGTATTGTCCAGTACTTGACTCTGGTGTTGTGATAGTGTAGTAACAAGTATATATGTGTAGTATTGTCTAGTACTTGACTCTGGTGTTGTGATAGTGTAGTAACATGTATATATGTGTAGTATTGTATATGTGTAGTATTGTCCAGTACTTGACTCTGGTGTTGTAGTATTTACAGACCACATGACTCTTGATGAAGTCATAACTGCTTTCATTTGTTTTCAAACCAAAATATGTAAAAACATCAGCTTTAAAAGCTGCTGGACTCACTGTATCCTCTTGTCCTCAGTCATCATTCTTCCTTTAGCTGCGGAGGACGTAATGACTATTGACATCTAGAAGTTGAATTGCAACACAAACATGAACAAAGAACATGAATACTTGCATGATAATTGTATAAAGTAAAATTATTTTATTTGACACACACATTTTTGAAGTATTGAACATACTAGAAAAACTATGGTAACACAAACTATGGCAATTGATACAGTATCGTGGAAAAGAAAATCCCAAAGTATCGTCATTTTGATATTTTCCAACAACCTATAATAGAAATTGCTAAAAGCAGATACTGTACAAACAAGAATAAACTATAAACATTAAATAGAAACTAGGAAAGTTTGACTGGAAGGTTAAAACATAAACTCATTCCTAGTAGACTAGGTTAACTAGTTAACTATGAAATTGATTTGATTGATATTGAAATTAGATCTGGTAATCTTGTTGGATACGTTCAAAATAAAGAAGTTGACAAAAGCTAAGCTCTGAATTGACTTTGATAACAACGTCTAAAATTTACTTTAAAAACTAAAAAAAAAGATTGTAAGTTGACTCGTTAAACTAGTCCTGGAGATAGATCTGGTAATCTAGGAAAGTTAAAGATGAAACTAGGACATTTCTAATAGACTCAGTTAAATCGAAAAGTTTAAAATGTTATTTAATTATTAACTAATGGTGATGAACTTGGTTAGAAATAGACACGTTTGATTTGATGGTTTGTCAAAGTTAACATGTGTTAGTTTAACACGTTAACCCATAAAGGGAAGGCGGGAAATACACTTAGTTTACTAAGAAAGTGAGAATTTCATTAGAATTGAAAGTTAAAAAAAAAACACTGCTGAGAACTGTAGCCTAAGATAGACCTGGTTCCTCAAGTTTGATGATCTAACATGACTCTAACCGGGTCGGTTAAGAGTCGTAACTACAGGTTCATATCATCGTCTTCCATCACACCTCGCTCAACTAGTTCCATCCTCAGGTGAGAGTATCTTTGACGCCGGTCCGGAGGTCACCAGGACCCGGTCGCACCGCGGCGGAAAAGCCCTTGACCCTTAGGTGGACAATGACGGGAAGTCAAGGTCCTCTAAGCGACTCCCACAATGCACCTCTCTGAGCCTGTGCGTCATCCGTCGGTTGAGTGTGGGAGAACGCGTGATGTCATGTGATGGCTGGTTGACGACTTCCTGGAACTTTGTATTTCCGGCAGAACCCCCGGGATCCCCGGGTCGACGTGGACTGAGCCGGGTCAACTTTTCCAACTTCACCAAAGAAACCAAAGACCAGGAAGTACCAGAGAGCATCAAGTTAGTTGCCGAAGAACCAGAAGAGGCTCAATGTATATTAATGTATATCTTTATGTGACTCTCTTCTACGTTGTGAGTCCATTTCAACCAAATGTGTGTAACCTCAGATCATTTCATCGGATCAAAAGACGAGACTTTAGACGTAGATGTTTGTCTCGGCAGTGGAGTGAGCAGGTGTGAAGAGTCTGTTCATCATCTGATGCTGGATGACCTCTCTTTCTGCCGGGGTCGGAGGTCAGGTGACGGGGAGGTCAGACAGGGGGGCAGCTGGATGTTTCACAAAGACGTCTCACCCCCGATCATGTATTTGATTTGTTGTTTTTGTTCATCACTCGACCCCAGACATTAGTGCTGAGAGTAGTTTAGGTGTGGATTTTAATTATTTTATTTATTTTATTTAAACCTTTTCTTTCTTGTGATGCTTTGTTGTTGTGTTGTTCAATTGTTTTTTCACTCGTAACCTTTTAAACTCTTAAAAAAAAAAATCTTTAATGATGATTCTTGATTATCTCTGATGTTTATGAATAGTTTTACCTTCATATGTTTTATTACTTTTATTTATTTATTTTTCTTCCTTACATTGTTTGAAAGGTGTATTTCAGCTGATTTGTCTTTAATTGAATACATTATATATATTTATTTATTTTTTCGGCACAAGTAACAAATATTTTATTATTATTCATTTTGATTATATTGTTTTTTTCTTGGACAAATACTATGTAATATGTCTTTTTGACATTTAATTCGAAGGAAATAATGAATAATAAATAATGAATTAATATTCATTTGAACAATTATCTTTTTTTTTACATTTTTTTTTACGTCTACTTTCTTTACAGTTTCTTTTTCTCTTTGTTTAGTCGTGTTGTGAGGAATGTAATGTTTAATTTAAAAATAAATGTTACTTTATTTATCAACATTATATTCAAGTTTTTGGTTACACGTATTTTTTTCAATATATATAATAAGTGTTTGATATTTAAAATAAAACAACTGATCCCTCAACGTTTCTTCTTCTTTTATTTAACCACGTCACAGTGATTCGACGTTATATTGTTATTTTACCTTTAACTTCATCTCCTCGTTGAATAACAAAAACCCATTAAATCACACATTTCCATCTCATCGATCTCTGATGTCAAATCATTCGATTCCTTTGAAGGATTTGTTTTCGTGACGTGTGTGCGCTGCGCGCGCGTGTGCGTGCGTGCGTGCGGGCGCGCGTGTGTCCGCTCGGGTCCATTGAGCTGCACTTGGATTGTTCGTCTCCGGACTTTGAAGGTAAAAACTCTGTTTAATCTCAATTCAAACTGTGCGCGTCGCGTCCAGTGGTTGTGTAACGTGTGAGGACACGTCGTTTGAAGGGTTTATGAGCAGAAATGAAACGGTTTCTGTACATTTGGGACTTTTTTTCCTGTGCGTGATGAGAAACTATGGAAGATGAGGAGGAGACGAACCCGCCTCGACTCCTCAAAATCTTTAAATCGTTCAAAACTCTGAGACAAAACGACGCGTTTAAATCTGTGAACAAAAATAGTCTTTATTTCTGGTGAATTACGTCATATTTCTGAGATTATCAAACTCATGCAACGACAGTAAAATTCTAATTGTATCGTTTGTGAATGAAAAAAAACAACTAAAAAAACAAGTATTAAAAAATAAGCGACATGTCTGACTGTAGTCATCATAAATATGATCAAACATACTATTTTGCTTTTGTTCAGTTTTAAAAATTTAAATCAATCATTTATTCTCAGGTTTAAAGCAGATCTATTTATTCATCTGATGTTTCAAGGATACTTTGGCGCTGTTTCTGTTTCTAATCGAGCGACTTGGAGGTTTCTGATGGTGTTGCTGACGTTCTCGGGTCTCCCTGCAGGACCATGTTCTGGTGCAGCGGCAGGACTCTCACCTCTCCAGTCACCACCTGACATGAAGGAGTAGAACCGGCTCCACCGAGGCTTTTGCGCCCCCTTCCGGACTTCTGTCGCACCTGCAGGCCATGGCTGAGTCCACCTACTCCGACCTGATCGCCAAACACTACAACTTCACCGGCAAGTACCGCCGGACAGACCCGGACGCCGGTCTGAAGGCGGACTCCGTGATCTTCATCATCGTATGCTGCTTCATCATCCTGGAGAATATCCTGGTCCTGACCACTATCTGGAGGACCAAGAAGTTCCACAAGCCAATGTACTACTTCATCGGGAACCTGGCGCTGTCTGACCTGCTGGCAGGTGTTGTCTACACCGCCAACATCCTCTTGTCTG
The DNA here is from genome assembly GCF_982586985.1 of Callionymus lyra. NCBI lineage: Eukaryota > Metazoa > Chordata > Actinopteri > Syngnathiformes > Callionymidae > Callionymus > Callionymus lyra. The sequence goes on from NC_141819.1 coordinate 6,445,973, forward strand.
GCGCCAACACTTACAAGCTGACGCCCACGCAGTGGTTCTTCAGGGAGGGCAGTATGTTTGTGGCCCTGGCCGCGTCCGTCTTCAGTCTGCTGGCCATCGCCATCGAGCGCCACCTTACCATGCTGAAGATGAAACTGCACAACAACGGGAACACGTTCCGTGTCTTCTTGCTCATCAGCACGGTGTGGATGATCGCGGCGGTCCTGGGCGGCCTCCCCGTGATGGGCTGGAACTGCATCGATAGCCTGAGCCGCTGCTCTACAGTGCTGCCGCTCTATCACAAGACCTACATCCTGTTCTGTACCACCGTCTTCAGCATTCTGCTCATGGCCATCGTGGCGCTCTACGCCCGCATATACGTGCTGGTGCGCACGCGAAGCCGCACGCTCAGCTTCCGCAAGGTGACCAACGGCCGCAACGCCAACGCCAACAGCAAAAGCTCCGAGAAATCCATGGCCCTCCTCAAGACCGTCATCATTGTCCTCAGCTGCTTCATAGCGTGCTGGGCGCCGCTTTTCATCCTCCTGCTGCTGGACGCCGCCTGCGAGACGCTCGCCTGTCCAATCCTGTACAAGGCGGAATGGTTCCTGGCACTTGCGGTCCTCAACTCGGCGATGAACCCGCTGATCTACACCCTAACCAGCAACGAGATGCGGCGTGCCTTCCTCAAAACGCTGCTCTGTTGCACCTCCTGCCTCCGGCCGAGGGCCAAGTTCACAGGGCCCATCATGGGGGCCGAGTTCAGCCGCAGCAAATCGGATAACTCCTCTCACCCCAACAAGGACGAGCCGGAGTACTTACCCCGCGAGACGACGGTCGTGTCCTCGGCAAACATCACCTCCTCGTCCTAAAGGACGGCCCGCCATGTGGATGTACAGAGTAGTCGGACTGGTGTCAACACAGCTAGGTGACGTCTTTTCCCCTCGATCAGGACTCACTGCACTTACGGTGATTTTAAAACTGGTGACACTGGGGAGTAACGGAGAACATCGCCACTAAGAGTGGATCTTGGTGCTTGAGACGCAATAAGAAGTTTCCATGCTCACGGAGGTGCGATGGTAGAAGGAGCGGACTTAGTACTGACATACGTAGACCAGCTAGAACTTGTAGCACTTAAAAAAAGTACAACCGTCCGATATTTAAGAAACCGTCAGTTCTTCTGTCCCCTGCAGGTGAATTCAGAGCTCTTCGGAAAATATCCGTCAACGATTCTGGCACCTCCTGACGCTCGTGCGGTCGAGTCACGCCGTCCTTAAGACAAAGTCACATCATCATGGTTTGTTTTTCTAGCACCGAGTGACCGCGTTATTGTTGGGTTCCGTCTCTTATTCTGGGTCACAAAAGGGCTTAAAACAGACCGAGGCTTATAAAAACCATCTCTGTAGTTCTTCCAAGAGGTTTTTTACTGGGTCTCTTAGGTCGCAATTAGAAACAATGACCAGTTGGTATTGAAGTTTCAAACTGTACGAGAAGAATCCAAAATATCTCGGAGCTGTGGTTCGATCTGCTTCAGGGGTTTCTTTAGGATCCTTCCCCCCCAAACCGCAATTTTAAGCACAGAGTTGTGAGTTTGGTCGCCCGGTCCAAGAAAAACAACTGGGCTCTCATTTTCTGGAGAATGCCCATAGTTGGTGCACTTGCGAATTAGAAAGGAAAAGTGCTGCAGTGACTCATGTTCGTCTCAAAGGGTCACGCTCTTGCAGTGGCTGAGCTCCACTGGAACAACCCAAATGTGCAGCTTCTAAAGGTTGTTTTTCTTCAGACAAACACAACTGCTGTTGGGATCATATGGAGAGAGTTTAGTTCAATGTATACAATGTGCTTTGACTTCCTAGTTCAATGACACAACTCCCTGAAATCGTAGTTGAAGCTAAATCTGATGATACGTTCGTTGTCAAGTTTCGAAAAATGTTCCTCGGCTTCACGGCGGTTGTTAGCATCACGTCCTCATTGATACCTCACCGCAGAAGAGTATTCAAGAGTATTTAAAATGGTAGATTCAGAGAAAAACATTGATTGTTAGTTGACAGTTCTGAGTCTTACTTTCTAAGTTTCAAAAAAAAAGGGAGAAATTAACTTGTTAGCTTAATGCTAATAGAACAACAAAATCAATTGTATCTTTGAATCTTTAGCGAGCACGAATACTTGAGGCTTCCCACGATAATTATATATTTTGAATCAATATATCGATCAATTCTACGTGTCTTTTCTGGAAACATTTCAAAGGAGTTTGATGCTCAATGTCAGTCAAAAGAAAACCTTCTGTCACATGATCTATAGTCAGTGCCCAGTGTCAGAATAAGGACTAAAGTCTTGGAAAGTCCGTCGCTCTTGTCGGTTTCTGGTTTTAATCTTTCCGAAAAAGTACCTAAAACATCTCTGAGCCATTGTTGTAACGAAGTTTGTTGGTCACATGACACTCACAGACTCACCAGACATAAGTCACTACATACAAGTTATGTAGTGAAGAAAAAAAATCGGTAAAATAATTGTTGGATATATTGAGTCATGATTGTTCCAAATTTAAACCAATCATAAAAAAAACTACCTTAAGCCATAATTAATTGTGAAAGTTTTGCCATCAAGAGTGAGAGTTTTAGTTTAGTAAGAGAAGAGTTTTCATTTTGGTAATTTAGGTCTGTTTTCCTACCAAGTTGGGGTCATGTGACTATTGGTTAAACCATGGACAACTAAATCAATACTGTTACCTAAGATGAATAACTTGTGGCTCCGAAAAGAGTTTTCGAGAGTTTTTGTTCTGTAAAATCTCAACCTTGCCAAAATGAAAACAGAGAATGATGGGAGGGTTGTTTTAGGGGCAAACATTTAATGTCTAAACGCAAATTTACTTCCGTCCACTTCTTAAAATGTTGTGAAGTTAGTTTTTTCCATCCATAAATGTGATTATTGATCTCTAGCTCCCTGTTCAAGCCGCCGTCCATATGATATTAAAGTTCAATTCATTTTGTGACGGCGCTCAAAGGTTTCACGTCCGGCGGTGCCAGAACGTTGCTCTACGACACTCCTCCCTCGACTCCTCGCGACGTGGTTCCACTGATCTCACATGTATGTATTTAAACGTAGAAGCAGCCGAGCTTTGAATCCACCTGTTGTGTCGTGTTTTCTCTTTTGTAAAATTGTAACGGTGTACAAAGTCGTAGCAACGTCAGAATGTATTTTCTACTTCCTGTTTGACTTGGAGATGATAGTTTTTTTTTAGCTTTAGTGTAGCGTTATTAATTTATACTTGAGGAAGAGAAGTGGTTGTTTTTTTCGTGTCAGTCTGGTTGTTGTTAGTGCAGAGACGCTGCTGCCAGTGAAATAATATCAATAAAGGAGATGATGAAACCATGTTGCTCTCTTTTCCTTCGGGTGTGATTTAAAGGGAAAACTCCTGACATGTTTCAAACGTTGTTTAAGTTCCTCATCAAGACCATGTTTTCCACTTGTTACTTTATAAAGTTGCTCTGAAATCTGGACGAACGAGAGGTTACGAGAGTCCATTATGGCTTCTCTCCTCCAGCTGTTATCACGCCCGCTTTGTTTATACAACAAGTCCCTTGGAGGTAGAGACTTCCGGGATGATGACGCGCGGTGACAAACCTCCATGTTTGACCAATGACAGCAGAGTGGGTGTGGTTATGGTCAACAAGATTTAATCTCCAGAAAACTAAGTGTTTTCAGTGGGCGGAGCTTAAGATGATTTTCTAATGTAAATATTTAAATGAGAAGAGAGTTTTGTTCAAACACACACTGATGATACAATAGAGTCACACATCACAACAACACACACACACTGATGATACAATAGAATCACACATCACAACAACACACACACACTGATGATACAATAGAGTCACACATCACAACAACACACACACACTGATGATACAATAGATCTACACATCACAACAACACACACAATGGTGATACAATAGAGGCACACATCACAACAACATACACACAAACTGATAATACAATAGAGTCACACATCACAACAACACACACACACTGATCATACAATAGAGTCACACATCACAACAACACACACACTGATGATACAATAGAGGCACACATCACAACAACATACACACAAACTGATGATACAATAGAGTCACACATCACAACACACACACACTGATGATAGAATAGAGTCACACATCACAACAACACACACACTGATGATACAATAGAGTCACACATCACAACAACATACACACAAACTGATGATACAATAGAGTCACACATCACAACACACACACTGATGATAGAATAGTCACACATCACAACACACACACACTGATGATAGAATAGAGTCACACATCACAACACACACACACTGATGATAGAATAGAGTCACACATCACAACAACACACACACTGATGATAGAATAGAGTCACACATCACAACACACACACACTGATGATAGAATAGAGTCACACATAACTACAACACACACACACTGATGATGAAAGATCACAATTACATCTGTTGAAAACATAATTAAGAAAAGTATTATTATTAAAAACAGGTCCATGGTATGAATATACATAAATAATATCTATTCAAAATGCATTTAAAATTCACTTTTTCAGTAGCGACTCACACAAAAATCTGAAACTGTTCCTCGGAGCAGACGTGTCGTAAAAACCCTTGTTCACCATCAGCAGGTGTGACTCACAGGTGTTTCTCTCCTCAACATCTCGCGTGAAAAGGTTGTGTGACGTAGTATGAGGTTATTCAAGATCTTCAGGTTCGCTGGGTCAAGACCACACACGTGAGACATTGATCTGAAACATCAAGAGAACCAGAAGAACCTGCAGGAACCAGAAAGCACACTGAAGGTAACTGGAGCATCATCGCCACCACGTGGTCATACGTGTGCATCACATGACTGACTGTGATCATCATCATCATCATCATCAACAGGCTTGAATCTCCTCAGAACAGTTAGAAACTGTCTCTTTAAACTCACATGTCGATGAGTATCTTGACAAAATAAACGTTTCAGTGAAGAAATAAACCTATAAACTGGTGGGAAAATGATTTTTAAATGAAGGTCAGTCCTTGAATATAACGTTTAACTGGTCCGTGGCGCACAAATAAAATGTAGGGGATTACTTTTTAAATCTACAACCAACTAATCAATTAACGAACACTTACCAATTCCACTTCTTTCTTCTTGATCATCTAAGGAGGGTAACTTGTGTGTTTGCTGCCACCACGTGGTCAAATACAAACACGAGTGGCTGGAATTATCATCTTCATCTTCATCTTCATCTTCATCTTCATCGTCATCTTCATCTTCATCTTCATCTTCATCTTCATCTTCATCATTCACTAGAGAGCTGGAATATAATCTAATATTTTTGTTTATGTCTGTGTTTGTGTTGACCTCGGGTTGAACTAGAGACATGTCTTTGTCAAATACAACACCCAGGTTTCTCAGGCTCAGTTTGACAGACTGACCTAAGTCACCCAAGTACTGACTCAACCCTGGAACCGTATCATCATCAATAACCAGAGTTTCAGGTTTAGTTTTCATCTTTTCAGTTTTGTCTTTCTCCCGTCAACACACCACCAGGTCGATTTGGATCCTGATAAAAACGAGAGCAGGAATGTCGAAACAGCAGGGGGTTGGTTTAAGGTCCATGACTAGTTAATGCTTAAACCAGATAGACGGACCTTGTCCGTCACAACTGGACTCCATTGAGAATGGAACTGATGTGTCTCCTCGCTGTGTTCCTGAGCTGTGAGTTCAACACTTGTTTTTTAAAAGTCAAACTTTCATCCCAGAACTAACCAGAGAAAAGTACTGGTGAACACAAGAGAGTTTGTCATTCGCTTGAGATCCAGTTTTTACCCTAAACCCTTCAGCAGGTCTATCACTCCAGGACACTCTCCTTCTTTGTCTTTTAGCAGTAAAATGATTGTTGTTCTAATGTAGCTCATGTGATGCTTCAACCCTTCCCGTCCTCGTCCACTCCTGTTCTTCTTCTTCTACTCATTTTTGTCATTCCAGGTGCTGGAGTGGCCTCTGGACAGAGAGCTCAAGGTCAGTAACTGGTTCTGTCACTGGTTTATCACCTGATTTTTGTTTTGTTCAACACGTGTTCAAGGTTTTTCTGCAGTGGATAGTTTGGAACTTCAAGGCCAAGTCTCAGTGTGTAACCGTTACTTAAAATGTCAACCAATGTGTGTGTGTGCATGTGTGTTGTTGTGATGTGTGACTCTATTGTATCATCAGTGTGTGTGTTTTGTTGTGAAGTATAACTCTATTGTATCATCAGTGTGTGTGTTGTTGTGAAGTTGGACTTCTATTGTATCATCAGTTTGTGTGTGCGTGTGTGTTGTTGTGATGTGTGACTCTATTGTATCATCTGTGTGTGTGTTTTGTTGTGATGTGTAACTCTATTGTATCATCTGTGTGTGTGTTTTGTTGTGATGTATAACTCTATTGTATCATCAGTGTGTGTGTGTTGTTGTGAGGTTGGACTTCTATTGTATCATCAGTTTGTGTGTGTGTGTGTGTGTGTGTGTGTGTGTGTGTGTGTGTGTGTGTGTGTGTGTGTTTTGTTGTGATGTGTAACTCTATTGTATCATCAGTGTGTGTGTGTGTGTGTGTTGTTGTGATGTGTAACTCTATTGCACATCAGTGTGTGTGTGTGTGTGTCACCGCGCGTCAGTCTCCACCTCCGAGGGACTTGTTGTATAAACAAATCGGGGGCGTGATAACAGCTGGAGGAGGAGTGAAGCCAATATTAAGTCATAATAGACTCTCGTAACCTCTCGTTCGTCCAGATTTCAGAGCAACTTTATAAAGTAACAAGTGGAAAACATGGTCATGATGAGGAACTTACTGAGTCTTGAATAACATTATGTCAGGAGAGTGATAGTTGCACCCTGTTCACCATTCTAGAGGAGATCAGATGAGAATATAATATTCAAGGTTTGAGTATGAAACAAGCAGTAGAAGACATATTTATTTGTGCTTTTTTAAAATATCTTTAAAGCTGCTGTGTTTGTCTATATGTTGTCTTGACCTTTTGAAATATTTTAACTGTGTATTGATTTGTTGTTTTAGTTCTTTGTGACCCTGGTCTGGGAAAAGCTCTTTACAAATAACTATAACTTACTTACAATCTGTTCAATTAAAGGTAATATCTCATCCACCAGTCTGACCCGTGTCTCATTCTGCCTTATTGTGGTTTTAGTAAAATAAAAAATGCAACTTTTGGCCTTTAAAGAGCAAGAACTTGTGATATGAGGTCAAGTAGAAGTGAGCCTTGAAGACGCATCTGTTGTCGTAACATAGAAGTTTCTACTTCTACGATGTTCAGTTAATGTTCAGTGATGAACGATATGTTCTGGCATCAGATGCGTAGATGTTCTGAAGCCATACAATGTTGTTATTGGACCATTTTAAATCATCTGATAATAATGTACTTCAAACAGACACAGGAGATACATCTGAATATATTTCAGAGGGAAGTTGGAATAGAAGGAAGTGAATCTTTGCTGATCAGCGTGTTTCTGCGGAACCTTTCAACATTTGAACATGTTTCCACAGTCTTTGGTAATAACGCTCTACACTGGAGTTCAATAGACTAGTCCAACAAGAACTTCAGTCGGTTGGGCATTTGTTTGACGCCTTCAAATGTAAATATTTTGTGCATGTATTCTGTGTATGTTCATATTCCAGTTAAAGTCGAGTCTGACAACGCTGTGGTTTCAATGACTTGCTGTAACTCGACTTACAGTTGTTTTTATGACACCAGTAATCAAACCACGTTTTCAAAATATTTAATGTATTCTTTTTCTCTCTGTTGTGTATTTAGAGCTTGACGTATAAGAACAGCGTAGGAAAATACTGAAGGTTAAAGACCTGCATCAGAGAAGTTAACATTAGTGCTGATATAGCATGTATTCATAAACATATTCCACTAATTACAAACCTAACCTTAATCCTAGCCCTAGCCCTAACCCTAGCCCTAGCCCTAGCCCTAGCCCTAGCCCTAGCTATAGCCTTAACCTTAAGCCTAACCATAACCCTAACCCTAGCCCTAACCTTAACCCTAACCCTAACCCTAACCCTAGCCCTAGCCCTAGCCCTAGTCCTAACCTTAACCTAACCCCAGCCCTTACCATTACCCTAACCCTTATCCTAGCCCTAACCCTAATCTTAACCCTAACGACTATATGAACCTTTACTTTAGGAATGTCCAACAGTCATAATACTTTTATCCATTAATATATTACCACAATGATGTTAAGGATTTATGCATTGTTCCGTGTTCCATCGTTTCCTGACAGATAAACCCAAGATCCTCACGAGTGACGACGAAATCGTGGACGGCGACTCGATGACGATCACCTGCCTCGTTCCGATCGACTACAGCGGAGGGACGTGTCGCCTGTACAGGGAACGTTCCGACGTTCCGTTCAGACAAATGATCGCCGGCGGCTACGTCTGCGCTTTCCGCCTGACGTCCTCCGAGCTGTTGGGGTCCAGGCAGGTGGGCAGCGTGGTCCGATTCAAGTGCGACTATGCCCTACAACAGTACACCTCGGCCTTCAGCGACGGCGCCGTGGTGATCGTCTGGGGTGAGACGCTTTTCTGCAACATGTCCGAAAAACCTAGATTCAGGGGAAAAGTTATAGAACTTAGAGTGATAGTTCACCCATAATTCGGTTAGGGTTAGGGCTAGGGCTAGGGCTAGGGCTAGGGTTAGGGTAATGGTAAGGGCTAGGGCTAGGGCTAGGGCTAGTGTTAGGGTTAAGGTTAGGGTTAAGGTTAAGGTTAAGATTAAGGTTAGGATTAGGGTTAGGGTTAAGGTTAGGACTAGAGTTAGGGTTAGGGTTAAGGTTAGGACTAGGGTTAGGTTTAGGGCATCTTGGATAGGATGCAAGGAATAGATGGTCCAATGAATCGGGGTCGACCTCAACGCCAAACTTCCATCAGCATTTGAAACTGTCATCTCCAGGTAGCCGCCCCAGCCCCAGCCTCTCCATCAGCCGTCAGGTCGTCTCTTCAACAGGAAGGGTGGAGGTGACCTGCACCCCCCCGCCTACGGAGTCGTCCTCCCACTGTGAATTCTACAGGGGCGAGTACCGGATCAAATCGGCCTCCTGCGCCTACAACATCAGCGGCAGAGAACTTGTCATCTGGTTGAAGCCGACGGCGTTCAGGCCCGTCAACTTCACCTGTCGCTACAAAACACGCCAGTACGTTCGCTCCGAGGCCAGCGATCACCGCATGATGTTCGTCGTCGGTAAGAAAACCGAACGAGACGTTATTCTCGATTTATGTTTTCATTGTTGGCGTCCCTCAAGGTTCCGTCTCAAGTCCTATTGCTTTTGTATTTAAGGATCGGCTTAGTTCCACGTTGTCGTTATTCGAACTCCATCTTTTATTTTCAGACGCGGCAGAAGCCGCCTCGTCGATGATCTGCAGGGCGTCGCTGGAACACGGAGGAGGCGAGCGGGTGTTTGACGGAGGCGAAGGAAGGACAGTCACCGTCTGTTCCTCCTGCACAGACCTGTCGTCCGACAACACTTGCGTCGCCGTGTCCGACCAAACTAGTCCTGGGGGAAGTGGTGACCGACTGAAGTTCTCGTCGGACTCGTGACCTTATTGTCGATCAGGCTATTGAACTATTGAATTTATTATCTAAATGCTAAAATAAAATATTCTTCTTAAATTGTTTTAATTCATTTGCTATAATTTATTGAGTAAAAAGTGAATTTACAATTAATAATTTGCATGTCAGGTATACTTTTTAGCATTTTCATTTTAACATATTGTTTTTGTAAATATATATTTTTTTAAGATTATATTTACTTCCACATTAACTAATAACTCATTTGTGCGTCAGTGGTAAAACAAAATTTTATTTTTGCAAAACATACAAACAATATGCAGTTTCATTTTTCTACTATCAATATTTCAACTGTGCAGTTTAATAATCGAAACATGTATGAAATATCTAACATGTATATAGCCATATATATATAGTATATATAGCAGTAGTGTATATATAGTTAAAAAAAAACCACAAATTTTAATAAATGGTTTTATATCTTACTCTGCATTAGCAATGATAACAGTTTCAAATAAAGGGTAGGTAGGTAAAACAATAAAGGGATATAAAAGTTTGCAGTTTATTTAAATACAAGATTTATTTATTTCACACACACACACACACACACACACACACACTAACACACACACACACACACACATATTGTATATATATTTCGGTCATTAGTATAAGTATTGATTTTTGAAAATAAAAATAATTTGTATTAAAAACGAAAGAAAATTAAAAAAAAAGTTTATATATATATTTTATGTTAATCAATACTAAATACATTATAAACTATTGTATTACTAATACTAATAATATTTAACTGGGTTGTGACTTCACGGATCAGGTCAACAGAGGTTCGCTGAACATGTTCAACTTCACTCCGCTGACCCCGCGTAGCTGCGGTGCATGGAGGGTAATGAAGTCTTCTCGCCGTGGTGACGCTCCCCCGTCACAGGTGTGGAAACTTCATTTCCCACAATCCCTCGCGGTTTTTCTTCCTTCCCTCCTTCCGTCCTGCAGCCTCGGCCCGTCTACCGTGGAAAAAAAGAAAAAAGAAGGCGAAAATGAGAACTAGCAGCTGCGGACGGAGGGCGACACCGAACCGGTTCTGAACCGAGCTTCCAGCGGAATGATGGCCGAAGAGCGGCAGCTGTCGGTCCGGCGCCCGAGCCCCGTGTCTGCTCGTCGGCCTTGAGTCCGCAGGAGCTGCCGCTGGAGCCGCGGGACTCTGGAGGAAGTGTCGGGTGGAGCTGCTGTGAGCCGGGCCGGGCTCGGAATGCTGGGCTAGAAGATCCACGATTCCTCGAGTCCTCCACGGTTCGGAACCAGATTGAATTCCTCCCCCGCGTCCCCCCTCCTCCTCCTCAGGTGAGAACCCGCAGCACACCTGGCGTGACACCTGGACTCCTCGAGGTCTTCGGTACCGAACGTCGGTTCTGATCCAAGTCATCTTTTTTTTTAAATTATTTCAGAATAACTTTTGTAATCCAGGCAGGTGAATGGAATGTGACGTCATATCCAGGTGACATTAGTGACCTGTAAAAATAAATCAACAAAACAAGCTGCACTTTACACTCTCTAATATATTATAATATAATTTATATATTATTAATTTACATTAGAAGTTTTAGGTAATGATCACCAGATTTTTTTTCTGTTTATATTTTTACTCAACACTGTTTTCAGGTTCAACAACTTAAAGTGATAGTTGACCTGAAATTCAACGTCACTCATGTTCTACTCGCCCTCATGTCGACTAATGTTGGGATTATTGTCACAGTAAAGTGTTCTTTTTTAGAGTTATAGACAAAAATGTTTGTTCATTTTAATGTAGCGACTGGAGCTCATTTGTCTTCGTCTTCGTCCAAAAAGACACTTAAAAAAAATCCAAATACTGCTCGTTCGAACATCTTGGATTGAAGCCTCGACATAAGGAATTGTTCGTATAAAATCTATATAAATATGAATTTATTAATATAAATAAATATGCCCTTTTTAAGTTAATTACCGTGTTTTAAAGATGACCCTGATCACTTTTTTTAAAAACAATCTTTTCAGAAAACGCCAAACCTTTCTGTTTACATTCAGATCTTACTGTTTAAATCACGTCAAGTATAAAATTGAATACATATCGTAATATAATCTTTACATGCTAATGACATGTTGACGTTTATCTTCAATTTCTAAAGTGTCACGCACCAGATAATCATGGCACCTTTTGCACGTCGAGATCTTAAAGTGATGGTTAACATTTAAACTTACTTACTTCTACCAAGAAACACTTAATGTTTAACAACTTAAACTTTGTCGCATATCAAATGAAAGTCGACATTCTTCTCTTTATTTATTTTTTATCATCATTTACTTTATCAAGTCATTTTAACATGCAGAAGGAGTTGCACATTTAGCATGTTTAACAGGAATGTAAGTTTGTCACTGCGCATCATCAATCCCGGAAATCCTCACCTCCAAGGGACTCGTTGTATAAACAAAGCGGGGGCGTGATTACAGATGGAGGAGGAGTGAAGCCATTATTACGTCATAATGGACTCTCGTAACCTCTTGTTCGTCCAGATTTAAGAGCAACTTTATAAATTAATAAATGTAAAACATGGTCATGATGAGGAACTTACTGCATCTTGAAGAGAAAGACTTTAATATTTACTACATGTCAGGAGAGTTTAGTTTCATTAGTTGATCTTAAACAAATCGTCTCCATCTTCGCCCTAATCATCTTGTTGTCTCCTGTGGCTCTGTCGGTCCACACACCTGAGGTTGTCAAAAGCAGCTCTAAGAAGTTAAAAATATCTTCGGGGTCGACACAAGGACTTGCTCCAGGTAGCTACCATCAAGAAGGTTCTGAAGGTGGTGTGTGTTGTCCCCGCAGGCTGCAGCATGGAGCGCTCCGGCAGCATCCAGCTGGACATCCCAGACTTCAGCAACTCCGTCCTCACCCACATGAACCAGCTGCGCGTCCAGGGCCGCCTGTGTGACATCGTGGTCCACGTGCAGGGCCAGAGCTTCCGGGCCCACAAGGTGGTGCTGGCCGCCAGCTCGCCGTACTTCCGGGACCACATGTCCCTAAACCAGATGAGCACGGTGTCGCTGACCGTGATCCGCAACCCATCCGTGTTCGAGCAGCTGCTGTCCTTCTGCTACACGGGGCGGCTCTGCCTGCAGCTGGCGGACATCATCAGCTACCTGACGGCCGCCAGCTTCCTGCAGATGCAACACATCATCGACCGCTGCACCCAGATCCTGGAGGGGATCCACCTGAAGATCAGCCTCACCGACCTGGAGGAAGAGGCCACGGAGGAGCCCGACGGAGGGACTCTCGAGGCGGTGGTCCGAGGCGGCCAACACGCAGGTCTGCGCTTGCTGGGCACTCAGGGAAGTGTGGAGGTCAGTGAAACCATCAGCCCGGTGGAGGAGCCTCTCAGTCCTCTGCAAATCGTGGAGCAGAGCGGGATGGAAGTGGCGCCGAGAACCAGCAAAGACACCATCCTGCGGATCAACCGGGCCGGGCAGTGGTACGTGGAGACCAGCAGCGAGGCGGAGCGGCCGGGCAGCGCCGGGGAGGGCAGCAGCGCGGACGGGGTCAGGATCAAGACCGAGAGGATGGAGCAGTGGATCGGAGCCGAGAACCAGGAGGAGGAGGAGGAGGGCGCCAACATGGAGGAGGGCGCCACCGTGATGATCGACACCTCGGGACGCAGCACGCTGGTGGCTCGGCCCGTGGGGGGGGCGGGCGTCCGCGGCATCAAGCCGTCCGGCAGGTTGAGCAAGTCGGAACGGTAGGATGCGTCCGGTGGTCCTCAAACTGTTGACTCGATGGATGTCAGGAGGTTCCTTTCGCTTCTCAGGTTTAGTCCCAGCGGCAGCGTGGTGGTACTGGCCGAGCGCCAGAGAGCCAAGAGCGAGTCCCCCAGCAGGATGGATGAGGGCCGGCAGCCCAGCTCCCAGGTACCCGAGATCACCACGAGTGTCGTCCAGAAATGTATTTGAAGGAAGTCAAATTCCATTGTCAGTTTTAGTACAGAAACTACTTCCATTCAGTCTTTACTTAACTTTTTCTTTAGTAAACGACTATAACTTCAATAACTGCAAACAAATCATGAATCATAAATCGTGTCGCACCAGTGGCTCACTTAGTGCAGGATTCAAGATCCCTTCTTGAATTTCTGGTTACTCTGAATGCCATAAAATAAGTGTCACCAACTCCGCCCATTTATGCACTGGTTTGAATTGACCTTTTACAATGTGTCGTTTACTTTTTTTTACGTTTCAATTTGAAAAGCGAATGAATTTGAAGTTACAGTTAATCTAAATTTCAAACTTCATGTTTAAAACTAGAGTCTGTCGACTACAGTTGGGATTATTTTCAGAGTAATCTTGTTTTTTGTAGAGTAAAAGACAAAAATGTTTGTTCATTTTAATGTAGCGACTGGAGCTCAGTTGTCTTCGTCTTCATCTTCGTCCAAAAAGACACTTGAAAACATCCAAATACCTCCAGACTGCTCGACTGTAACTCTTGGATTGAAGCTCCACATGAGAAGAAATGTTCAGGAAAACTCCAGTCTCCAGTCTAGCTCCAGTCTAGGGGTGTATATCTCCACCACTAGGGCCGATTCGATACGGGTCTCGATACACCGCCAGCGATACGATAAGATTCACTTAAATCCCTGGACTATACTATGCGATACAAATCGTTCTTCTTCAGTTACGATTTGATTCAAAAATGATTTTCTCCCGATAGAACTACATTATAAGAGAGTTTTGATATGTGACCATTAATTTAATTCAATTCAATTCAATTTTATTTAAAGTGTCTTATCATAACAAAGTTATCTCAAGACACTATACAGTTGAAATAAGACTATAGTTGATTAAGGAAAAATAGATCCCAGCAATTCAACAAAGAGCAAGAAGCGAAACACTGTACAGTGAGCTATACAGTGAGCTATGGCGATAGATACAGTTATTGATGGTTTAAGAATGTCTAGTCAGCTTTTTGAATCCACTCTTCCTCCAATGGTTGTTTTCAATTGAGCAAAACAAATGATAATAATAACAAATTACATAGTCCAGTATGTTCAGGAAGAGCATTGAAATGTATTCACAGAGGTAAAAATAGAAATCTAATAAATAAATTAACAAGAATATTGGAATTCATGTGAATGTAAACTTTTTCAAACCTGTTAAACTTCAAACACTTCAAAGAAAATAACTTGAAGGGCACCTTATGTGAAAACCCAACTCTCCTGACTTATTCACATGTTGTAAATGTTGAATGTCGTCTCCTAGAAGCTCTAAATCAGTTAAGTACCTACATGTTAATAAGCAAAATAATCATTTATGTAAACATGGTGAGAGTTACTTCTGCCTTTAGGTGTTTTTGTTATGTTTACACTAAGCAGCAAACCTTATTTTAATTATTTGTTTTTAATGTACAAAACATTTTCAGGGCTGAGTTGAAATTTACGTGAGTCTTTAAATGCAACTTGTGTTTTTATGACCAATCGAAGCAGAGTGGGCGTGGTTGCCTGGTCGAGATTTATGCTATGTCACAAATCACATACTTGCGTACTCAAAGTTAGTATTTTTAGTGCGTCAGTGCGTCTCAATTCTTAGTATGTAAATGTAGTGCTCCATACACACTTAATTGTCACTAAAACACCCATAAAACTGAGTATGGATCGATGGACCCTTTCTACACTAAATGACTCCATTTTAGTAACGTTGTTAACAGAAGTTGCGTCATTTATATCTGCATATATATATATATATATATATGCAGATATGGTTGAAAGCATCTTTAAATAGAAGTAGAAGAAGAAGCTGTTGTGTCATTTCCTGTTAGTGTGTAGCAGCAGAGTTTGATTTGAGACATACTATCTGTGGAGGATTAGTTACTAGTTAGTATGTACACTATCCTGATGCACACTAACTTCTAGAATACTAAGAGAAGTATGCAATTTGAGACACAGCATTAGTGGGCATTTTAAAGTGGGTGGGGTTTAAGCATATTTTCTAATGCATATATCTTTATAAAATGAGAGTTTTTTGCAAAAACAAACATACTGATGAGTATAATAGAGGTCCTAGAACAATTTAAGACACACTTAAATCAGCACATTAGGGGCCCTTTAAAATACTAGCAATTAAAAAATACTTATTTCCTACAACTACTACTTCATGAACATGGCGCGAGTCATGTTGACGTGCAGGCTGCAAAAAATGATACAAATCCACAAGTTTGACCCGCGGGATTATAACCAGTCGCTCATTTATCCATCTTTGTTTGTCGTCTTTCAACTTCTGCGTCAGTCCCTGAATCTCCACATCCCTACTCCGGGCGCTACATAAAAATGAACAAACATTTTAAGTGTTTTTTATTGTTAGTGTTTATTTTTATGTCTTCAATGTTCTTAATTAAGAATTGGAAAGAGCTAAGGTTGCGTTTAAATATATAACTGAGAGGAAAATGAAACTTGTAGCCCTTCAGATAATTCGTAGGGTAGCTTTACTTAACCAACATTTCGGGGAACCCTGCTCTAAAACAGGTGGAATCAGGAGCAATCTCAGCAAAACAAACGTGTTCTTTGTGCATCTCTTGATTTAAGCAGAGGCTTATCTTTGAAATGTTGCTGCTCTTCAGGGCGAGGAACATGCAGCGTTTGACGTGGGCAGCTACGAGGACTACCTGAGGGAGCAGGTGGGAGACCGCTGGTTCCGCTACAATCCCAGACTCACCTGCATCTACTGCTGCAAGTCCTTCAACCAGAAAGGGAGCCTGGACCGCCACATGCGCCTGCACATGGGCATCACGCCCTTCGTGTGTCGCATCTGCGGCAAGAAGTACACGCGCAAGGATCAGCTGGAGTACCACATCCGCAAGCACACGGGCAACAAGCCCTTCCACTGCCACGTCTGCGGCAAGAGTTTCCCCTTCCAGGCCATCCTCAACCAGCACTTCCGCAAGAACCACCCCGACAGCAAGCCCCAGGAGGCCCACAGCGCCTCCCCGGAGACCACCACCACCACCACCACCACTTCCGTCTCATCCCGAGGTGGCCACAACAACAACGACGAGGCCTCGCCCGGCCAGGAGGAGCCGGAGAGCGGCGTCGGCGACCGGGGCAAGTACGCGGAAGAAGCCCACGCTTCCGGGTCGGGGTGGGGGCGAGGGGCGGACGTGGTGGAGATCACGTCCTGTTGCACCTCAAGCCAATCGAATGCTGAAACACCTCAAATCACTGCAGCAACCGCATCTACCTTCACGTACCAAGCTGAGCAGAAGAAACTCAATGAAGAAGCGCCACACACTCCGACGACCTCGTACACCACATGATGCAGTGGTTCAGCCTTCGCTTCTATGACATGTTTTTTATATTTGCAGTCGTCGTTTCGAGGTTCACGTCACGGAATCGAAAGCGGTGAGAAATCGTTGCCAAACGTACCAGTCGTACTGATCCAATCCTCAAATGTTTGCCTTGAGACAATCCGGAGCAGCTGGATCCGTAATCGTCCTGCTCGCTCATCAAGTGCCGCTACGGCGCTGAGACGTGAAGTTGCACAAAAAAAACAAAAAAAAAGGCTCGATGTTTAAAAAAGGACGACTGTTAAAATATTCCAGTGTGATCGGAGTTCTCGCGTAAAAACGCAGATACGCGGGTTCTCTTTAGAAGGTTTTAAACAGTTTAGTTAACTGATTTAACTTCCTACAGTCGGCACATAACCGGCTTGTCCAGTACCGCTGAACCGGACGTTGTAATTGATGGTACCAAAGAATGTGCCTGAACCTTTTTTTGCACAAAAAAAAACGACAGAGCCAACAAAAAATGTAAGCGCTTAAACCAAAAAAAGAGCATCTTTTATTATGTCTTCAAATATTTGGAGTGAGAACTTTCTAACATGTAAAGTCAGTACAAGCGTTTTAATCCGACTCTAGTCTGGTTCCAAAACAAGTTGAATGAACTCTTGAAGCGTAACGATACTAAAAAGAAAACACAGATTTTGGTGCATCATTTAGATGTAAAGATTTAAAATTACAGATATTCAACAAATGTTTATAACACGGTTATATTACCCATATTATAAGTAATATACATTAGATTGATTACTTACCTCATGAATACTGTTTTGCATGAACAAGATTTAGCCGCCAAAATAGTACTAACGGAACAAAAAACGGTCCCTTTTGAAAATGTACTGAAATTGCAATTACACTTTGGATTTTATTTTGAAAAAACAGAACAAAAACTGGCTTAAACATTTTAGGACAAAGTTTGCCAGACCTGGTTTGGTACCGGTGTCATGTATATAAAACTTAAACGACAACCATCTCTTAAAAAAGCTTTTTTTTGGTTTTATACTTCTATTTTGGTTGCATTCCTAAGAACTAAAAGCACTTTTCATCATGGAGTCCATCTCGTTAAATACATTAAATCAACTCTAAATCAACTTACTATCTCCAATGGACTTCTACTATTGTTTAGATTCAAATTATGGACGCCATTTTTACACAAAAATGAACTAGGAATTCATAGTTGCAGGTGTTTGCAGAAATCGAGGCCTTGAGGAATCATGGTAAAGATCTATTATAACTGGAGAAACGATCCACTGAGTGGAACCACCACCGTTCCAGTAGCTCTTAGGAAGACCTGTCGTTAATCTTCACATCGACTGAAAGGTTTTTCATCGTATAATCAAACCTCCTGAGTACATAAGTGCGATGAGCTCTGATCACACTGGACTCGTTTGTTTGGCGATAGCGTTTTTGATCTTGCAAGGATTTTTGTTGAAACAAAAAAAAACAAAAAAACATTTGGCGGGCCTGCTGTCTGACCAGCAGGTTCTCTGGACCCGGTCCAGGCTCAGATAAGCTACACAGCTCAGTTACCTCTCATCACTACGCAATACAGGCTGCATGGCACCACCGGGTGGCGCTCCGATACTCTCTCGGAGCTCCTCGTTGTTTTATTTTCCTCAGATATTTTTCTAACAAACATGCTTTGTTTGCTTGTTTTTTTTTAGTTTTTTTTTTATCATTTTCTCGGGACACTTTTTGCTTCGACAATGTGCGGGTTTGGAAGCATCTCTGGATATTTGTGTCGTCACCTGGTTGGAAATATCTGTTGTTGGTGAAAAGGCAACTGAAATGAACCGAGAAGAGATTAAGAACAAATCAGATTCTTTAGCTATAGATGCACATTTAGAAAGTCTGAACTTCTAAAAAAAACTACTAAACATATATTTAAATTAAAGTATATCTTAGCTCATATTATATACACGAATAGCAAACCAAGCTTCTTGACCTCCATGTTTTTAGACTCTTCTGCAACGTGTCTTGACACTTGCAAATACTTCGATCGCCATCACTTCATAGTCAGGACTGATCGTTTTTGCTCTTTATTTGTTGAGGTACAAAGGCTTGCTAGCTAAAGCGCTAACTACATTTTCTCCAACCAGACCACGTTACCTCTTCAAATGCTAGAAACCTGGACCGTAATGTTGAAATACCTCTGGATAAATGCTTACGTAACCACAGCACATTTTCTTAGATCATACAAGAGTTGTTGCTAATTGATAACAAAAGTACAAAGATGCCAACATTTGTTGTGCCATACATGACATAAATATAGACTTATTGTTTATTTTTATTTACTCCATCAACCAACAAATTAACTTTTTTAAGTTCCTGCTTAAACTGTTTTCATCACACATGAAGTTGTTGTTGTCATAACGGTTTATTCCAATTAGTGTAACTTGACCAGGTTTATTGTAATTATTACTTTGCTCACTTTATTTCACTGGTCATATTATTCTTTATTTGCAAAGTATCCATCAATTCTATCGCTTCCTATTTTCTAGAAGCGATCCTAGAGGATCAGACACTCTATCTCCAGAAATCTACTCCAGCTCTTACGGGATAAAACATACGCCTAAAAAAACCCCTAAATATAATGTTTGCTACAATAGGTAACATTTTATTAACACGTTTACTTTGGTTAGGAAGGGAAGGGTTCCGATGCGCTACCGTGGTCGTACTGTCCCGGTATGAAGTTACACAGAATATTTTATTGAGTATTCAAACAAAGACAAGTGTCTCGAGTATCAAACATTCACATTAGATAAACAGGAAATGGATTATGGGCTGTCGCTCTTCTGGTGATGTCACAGACACACACTCAGGTTTCTGATCAAATGATTTACAGTTTTCATCGCTACAGGGTCTGTTTCGCGTTCGCATCCGTAACAAAGTTAGCAGCGTTTTTTTATTTTTTACCTCAAGATGGCGCAGTCCATGCCTCGGTC
Source organism: Callionymus lyra (assembly GCF_982586985.1). Classification (NCBI taxonomy): domain Eukaryota; kingdom Metazoa; phylum Chordata; class Actinopteri; order Syngnathiformes; family Callionymidae; genus Callionymus; species Callionymus lyra. The sequence continues at coordinate 6,465,881 of NC_141819.1, forward strand.
ACAACAGATGGTTCTGATCGGGCCGACGATGATCGGGTAGCGACAAGGTTTGCGATCCCAGACCGTGTCTGACCACTTGGAATGTAGTAGCCGGGTCCACAGATCTGGACTTAAAAGAAAACCCTCTGCAGCGGTCAAAGACCTCCCTGGAGGGTTGCAACAGGTCCGGACCACCTGGCAACCAAAGGAAAGACTTTGGCCGTGTCGGCCTTCAGAACAACTTTAGCACTTATCAGCGAAAAACTGAACTGAACTTTTGGATTAACGAAGAACACTGAAAATGACTCGTTTTCCAGATGAATATCGGCGAAGACGACTAACCTACACAGGAACGGATCGGCTGTTACTGTTAAGAGACTGTGAAGCAGTTTCTTCATGGATGGTCCAGTTTTTATGCAAGTGAAGCCGACGGCTCGGGTCCACGCCACAGCTGGCCGGGCTCGGTCGCGCTCACTTTTCAGGCTATATCAGGATCTTTCAGGTATACAGAATCTTTCTTTTCACACGGTAATACGGTTTACCTTTCAGTAGCAGAATGCTAACAGTGAAACCTCAGAAATTCACCTGTAAATAAGTCATTTACGGCAGGTAAGAGACATTCAAACCAGGGCAGTGCAGTACAGAACAAATATTAGTAACCACAATAACCACAACACCTCTCGGTCACCATGGTTGTAAGTAACGCCGCTCTTTGATTGGCTCGATCAAAGAGGCGCTATTGTGTCGGTGGTGCTGAAGTTAACCTCGTCTCCATTTCATCACTCACACACATCTGCTTCAGAGCTTCTTTTTTTTTTTTACCAGGTCCGTTAAGTGCGAGTCTGGTTCTGACCAGCTCGCTCAAGTGAACTAGAACGGCTTAAGCATTTTCAGATCAAGTCCAGGTAGAGGAAGGTTTGAGCGACGGAAACACAGAGTGAGCAGAAGCCAAACGTTGTCGTCCGAGTCTCTCACAGATGAGCAAATCAAAAGAATCAACTGTTAAGCTTTTATGTTCAGTCTCGCATTATGTCCAGACAACGTTAACCAACCGTCGTCCAGACACTTACTTAAAGGGCAACAGATGTGAAACTCCAGCTCTCCTGACTCGCATGTAGTACGTGTTGAAGTCTTCCTCTCCAAGACGGAGTAAGTTCCTCAACATGACGACGTTTTCAACTTATTACTTTATCAAGTTGATCTGAAATCTGGGCGAACAAGAGGTTACGAGAGTCCATTATGATGTCTTAATGGCTTCACTCATCCTCCAGCTGTAATCACGCCCCACTTTGTTTATACAACGAGTCCCTTGGAGCTAAAGACTTCCGGGAAAAAATGTAAAAACGGTTGCCGTGTTTGGGAAACGCCAAGATGGAAGAGTCATCAGAGGTCGTTGGGATAGAATAAAATGTCAAAGGACGACGTGTCGTGCGTTCAGGGCTAAATACATCGTACAAGTATTAGCACCAACATCCGATAAGATGGAATCTGTGACGGAATCCGACTCGCCTTTCGACGCTCACTCAGGTTTCCTCCCTCAAGCTTCCCTCGCTTCTTTCTTTTGTCAAACTGTGAAAACGACCGCATCGCCATCATCCTCATTCTGTCTCCTTCACGAGACCGTTGTGTCGCTTTATTGTTTTTGTTGCCTCTCACGTTTACTGTTTGAACTTTGATTCTATAATATCTATCTATCAGTAATCTTGACCACGACTTGCCTACTCATGAATCAATTTCAAATATACTCGTTGATTCCTCAAATGTATCCTAATATATCGAATCAGAAAAGAGTCCCGAGACGAGACTTTTTAGTAAATTAACTTTTATGACTTTTTTCGTTTGTTTGTTAAGAAATACTAAACCATCATAGAGGAACCTGAAGGGTTTTGTTTTTATGTGAAGATGATTTCTGTTGCATGTGTCTGTTTCAAATTAGGTGGAGGGGGGGAGGAGGGAGGGGCGAGGCCAAAGGTTGATTTGTTACAAAATGTGAAGACGTTTCTTTCACGATGACCACTAGATCACTCGCAGGTCGCATCTCCTTCCGAGGAAATAAAGCACTTTAAGTGTCGAGCAGCAACTTCTTTTTTTCTGGACAGTTTGACTGTGTTCTTTGTACTTATCGCAATCATTCCCTCACTTGTGAACCAGATCCCAAGATACGCAATTTCCTTCAACTTTATCATTGTGTGAATGCTGGGAAGCATCCACACACATTAAGATCCTGCTTTCTTCTGACAGCATTCACACTGCATTCTCTTCAGGAAATGCACTTATTCTAGTCTAAAGATATTTTCCACTTAAAAATATTGTACGTCCTGTTAATTTGTGAGCTCAGACTTTTTTCAGACAAATATTCCTTATAGCTAGTTTTGGTCACATGTTTTGATTCCCATTGACTGCCCAAGCGACCAGAACATCAAGAAGGGAAAATATTGCGTAAATTCCAGTATACCCTTGAAGCAGTCGTGATAGTTACCCAGATACATACATCCCGACTGTTCAGGATGTTAGCTTCTGCTACAAAGAAGTTCAATCCAAGATGGACGTTACAGACGAGCAGTATATGGAGGTATTTGAATGCTTTTAAGTGTCTTTTTGGACGAAGATGAAGACGAAGACAACTGAGCTCCAGTTGCTACATTAACATTAATAAACATTTTTGTCTATAACTCTAAAAAGAACACATTACTCTGAAAATGATCAAAAAATAATGTTTAATTTTACTATGGATTACTCTTACCAAGCTTACTTAAGAACATCTTACCAGAGCAACAGTACATAATAATAATAATAGTGATAATAATAATAATAATAATAATATTATTACTAGCACTACTCTTTAATATGCAGAAAATATGCCTTTTTTTTTTTGCTATCTTTATTTTAGTACATGTCCATCTTGGACCGTGTGGCGTCAGAGAGGCCATGTTTGTTGGAGTGATTTGAGAAGGTGCGGTGACACCACCTGGTCCAGGTGAATGACCTCCTCAGCACACCTGGAGGACAGGATCTACTACGGCGCACAGGTAGGCCTATTTGCCTTTTGTAGTTGGGACTCTCCAGGACGCCTCAAGTTGAACGACGGATTCGGATTTGAGATCCGGTATCGGATTAATCTGTGTTCATGGCCAGAGCTCCTTGAAAATGGTGGCTGGGCTTGAAGCACGGAAGCAGGTGTTGGTCCAGCCGAGGGCACATCTACACCTGATGAGAGGGGGAAGGAAGGAGGTCCACTCGGGGGTACAGAGGTTGACGCCACAACAATGACAACCGTGGCAGGGAGAACAGCAGCAGCCGTAACAAGCTACATGAAGCCAAGGAAAGTGGTCGTCGTGGGAACCTGCTCCTCCTCCTCCAAGACGGTACTCATAATAAAATATGTTAAAAGTATGACATTTCTGAGGAAGTTCCTCTGAGGCTTTGAGTGATGGTTTCATTGCGCGCCCAGTTTCTTTAAACTCAAGAACCTGGTGGGGTCGCAGCACCATTTGAACGTTTGTCTCAGACCACGTCTTACCAAACCTGCCTCGATCTACTAGTTGACTTCTCACATTCTTCCAAGCAGAGATTTACTCCTAATCACTTGACTTGTATCAACAGTTTACAATTTGAAAAACTCTCTATTCGGTGAACATCAGCCATTACGCTGTATGTATCACAATGACACTCAAAAAGTTGAAATAGTGTTGTGATCATTCGTAGCAGATGAGACATGTTCCATACCACTGACCTGTTTAGGAAACGGTAGTAGAAACACAAGATGATGTTTTCCTTCCCCCGAGTTGCATGTGCTAAAGGTACGCTCTGAGCCCTACCTTTCTACCTTCCCCCACGCAACTCTGGACCACGAAATTGATGTCGTAAATTGTAAGTAAGTAAGTAATAGTTATTTGTAAAGCGCTTTTCTAGAGCAGGGTCACAAAGTGCTTTAACAATCCAACACAATACTAAAAAATAGGTTTTAAAAGGTCAAGACAACATAGACAAACACAAGATTTCCAGAAGGATTTCTCTCCTCTGGTCCTGAAGTTCAGGAACCATCAGTAGATTCTGATCCACAGACCTCAGAGCCCGAGCTGGGGTGTAAGTCTGGATCAGATCACCGATGGAAGGTCTGACCATGAATAGATCTGAAAGTAAGAACCAGAATTTTAAAATGATCCTGAAAGAAGAAGAAGAGATTCAGTGAAGAGTTTAAAGGATCGGAGAAATGTGAGTTCTTCTACTAGAGCGACTCAGTAGACGATTAAGTGCTGAAAAGTGCTCCATGTTCTATGTTCCACACGGCCAAATTTACAGACCCCGGTAAGGATAGTTTGATATTTGCTTCGGAACAAGCTGAGTCTTTGTCGACGACATTTTTGACGTTAAATCACTGATCATGAACAGCCTCTTCAGCTAAAGTTCGTCTGTTCATCTGATAGGATCGTCTGACATGAAAGGGATGTTAGAATGATGATGAACAAAGAAAATAAACAAGTAGAGGGGAAAGTATATATTTTTTAATATTGAGTCTTTACTTCTTTTTATGTTTTCTATCACCTTTTGGCAGAAAGTGTCATAATCATTTTTAAAATTTAAATATTAACATCAATGCTTTATCTTCTCAATCGTCTGTCAATCATCGGATTCAAGTAGTTCCAAAGTTTCCTGGCAGTCATTGTCTTCCATTCCGAACAGGAAGAGGTGACTTCTCCATGTGTCTGAGAAAATCACCATATATCTTGAAGGAAAAAATGCTAATAACGACTCTGATGTTGGGATCTGATGGGATTCAAGGCATTTCTATGAAGCTGGTGACGTCCTCTGCAGAGAAGGGATCGGGTTCCACACGAACAGGCGGCAGCTGCTGCTCCGACTCTCTCGACCTCTCCGAGCATCTCCTCGAGTGTCCTGTGAATACAAAACTGTTTTTACACAATATCATTTCATTATTCTACTGCTCATTTGGTCCAACTGAGCCCCAGAGGCTGAATATCTTCGTCAGTTGTTGCTAAAAATCAAACAATGAGTGAAAACTGTTGCTGAAGCTAAATGTGGACAAAACTGAAACTTTGGTTATTGATGATGATAAGGTTCCAGTGTTGAGTCAGTACTTGGGTGAATTAGGTCAGTCAGTCAAACTGAGCCTAAGAAACCTGGGTGTTGTATTTGATAAAGACATGTCTCTTGTTCAACACTGCAGAAAACTGACCAGAAACTGTTTCAACTGAGAAAAATCTCTAAATCTAGGGAAATTATGTCCCAACATGATGTGTTTGTGTCGTTTACACTATTGTAACAGTTTATTTTGGTGTCTAAACAAGAAGGATGTGTCTCGCATGCAGTTGATTCAGAACTCTGCAGCCAGAATTCTGAGCCGCTCTAGTAGAAGAACTCACATTTCTCCGATCCTTCAAACTCTTCACTGGCTGCCAGTTTCTTTCAGGATCAACTTTAAAATTCTGGTTCTTACTTTCAGATCTATTCATGGTCAGACCTTCCATCAGTGATCTAATCCAGACTTACACCCCAGCTCGGGCTCTGAGGTCTGTGGATCAGAATCTACTGATGGTTCCTGAACTTCAGGACCAGAGGAGAGAAATCCTTCCAGACTGTTGCTCCTAAGCTTTAGAACCATCTCTGTGACACATTTGAACACATTTTTATTTGGGCTTCTTAACTTTCTTGTTGTTGCTGTGTTTGTCGTGTGTGTCTTGATCTTTTAAAGTATATATTTTAACTGTGTTTTGTTTTTGATTGTTCAAGCGCTTTGTGACCCTGGTCTAGAAAGATCTTTACAAATAACCTTGACTTAACTAACTATTAGTATGATTTAATAGACATGAAAGAACACGACACAGACCGACATAATTCCACGCCTTAACGCTGTTGTTACAATAAACCATAGAAACGACTTGGGTTGATATTTTTTTCAGAGAAGAAGAAACACTTCTGGTCATGTGACCTAGGTAAACATAAATTAATGTGTTTAATGGAAGATTTTGGACGCAAACAGGTATTGGGTTTGTTTGTGTGTGGTTGAATATTTTTTAATGAAAAATAATGCTACCTTCTTACTTGAACTTGTCATGAATTTAGCGTCTCATTTCGTTGTCATTTCCCCAAATATCCTGAAAGTATTTTAAAACATAATCATGACTGTTATTCACAGTCTCCTCACGCCACTATAAAAATATATATAAGGTAAGGTAAAAGGTAAGGTAAAACTTTATTGATCCCTCAGGAGGTCTCCTTCGGGAAATTGTTTATATATATATATATATATATATATATATTCCATAATTTAAGACTTAAGAACTCGTTAATTTTCTAAGCAACATTCCTCGCACCATTTAATCACTAATTCTCTTTCAAACGTTCAAGATATATCCTACGTTTCCCTACTGAGAAGATTGTTATGATTCAGAAGAAAACACATTTAAAAATACAAAATCTCTCTCTATATACAGTGGTATTTGGGCACCGCTGTACATTTTCATGATTTTCCTTCATAAATCATTGGTTGTTTGGATAAAAAAATCCAGTTAAATATATCTGATAGGAGACAAACACAGTGATATTTGAGAATATCAATATCTCAATATCAGCAGATTCTGGAGAACAATGTCCAGGAATCAGTAACAAAGTTGAAGTTGTGCCGGGGCTGGATCTTTCAACAAGACAATGATCCGAAACACTGCTCAAAATCTACTAAGGCGTTCATGCAGAGGAACAAGTATAACGTTCTGTAAAGAAGATCCAAAACACCTTCCACCAGAATCCAGACCCTCATTGGAAGCTATAGGAAGCGTTTAGAGGCTGTTATTTCTGAAGAAGATACACTAAATATTGAGTCATTTTTCCTTTCTGATGCCTAAATTTATACACATGCCTAATTTTGTTTAAATAATTCTTTCACACTTTCTGTAAATCATATAAACTTTATTTTACTTCTCAAATATCACTGTGTTTGTCTCCTATAAGATATATTTAACTGGAATTTTTATCCAAACAACCAATGATTTATAAAGGAAAATCATGAAAATGTACAGGGGTGAGCAAACTTTTTCATACCACTGTATATAGATATACATCTCAATCTCTCTATAGGTCTACGTCTTCCTGTTGCTCTGTCTTTGCTGTGTCCACTAACTGGTGAGTCCCATCCTGGTTTGTACCTGGAAGGTGAAGGTCCTCAGAATTTAGTTGCTGTTATTATGTTATAATGTAGAAGTGGCATAAGTGAAAAGCTTGCCACTGTTTTATTTTTAGGTCTTGGGGTGTGGATGTGTTTGAGGGTCCAGTGGAACGTACCGGTCTGGCTCCCGGTGATGTGGTGCCAGTAGGCGGAGCGAGGCAGGATGTCCGTGGCGGTGCACGGGTAGAAGTTGGGCTCAGACCGTTTGGACAGCAACTGAAGAAACAATTCAGGTTTTATTTGAATTATTTCCCACTCTGTCGTAACCAATACAGATTTCTGCTCAAAGGACACAGAAGACACTTGGTCAAAGAAAAACATCTTAAGGTTTGTTACCCTGATGTTCCTCTCCATCTCCATGAGCGCCCTCTTGTGGTGCTCGGCGATGGCCAGAGTACAAGAGTGGACCCGCTGGTAGATTTGTTCTCCTTGTCTCGTCTGGAAAGTGTAGAGTCCTTCTCCACTGTCACATTTGCTGCACACCACAGAACATCATCGATTGACGGACGCCAGAATATTTCCCTGATGCAGATTTTATTTAATAGATAAAATATTTGAAAATACAGTCAAACATATACACACTGGTTTTAATTCAAGTAGTCCTGAATCTTGAACGTTTCATAAAGACCACGCCCTCCTCCAGACCCTCGAGAGCTGCCAAGTTCTACTGAACTCTACCGAAATATTTTACGAAAATACATAATAGGTTTTGCAAAAACATGGATAAAAAAAAGCCGTAAATTCCTCCATTTTTTACTGTTGACACAACGGAAGTAGATCAGTGTCATTAGAATATTGAATTAAACATTTTAAATAATTTAATTTTGAAAAGTTGAATTTATTTGTATTGAATAATTGAATTTAAAAACTGGAATATTTCCTAAATGATATATTTTTTTACGTATCGTTTCATATTTTCATTCCAATAATTAAAAACAAAACAAATCTTTAATGCAATTTTTTTTAGCCTTTTTGATTTAATATAATTGATACTCAATTTAGGTATTTTCGTAACAAAGTGTCAACTTTGCGTCATCACTAGTTATTTTAGTACAAATATTAAGGTACACACAACTACCCAGAGCTGCTGGAAAACATGCGCAATTAACCTTTTACCATCGACAGGATCTCGTTTGTGTCACTTCCTGCCAGAATGATTGACTTTGCTCTGGATAGATGACGTCATCATTGTTCTTCAGGACATCTTTCTAATACTAGCACTTCCTCTGCTTCTCCAGGATACATCTAACTAAGAACATGCACTCACGTGCACACGTGCACACGTGCACACGCCTCACCTGCCCGCCTCGAAGGTGAAACACGTGGCGTCGCGTCCGTATCGACGCAGGGAACTGAGGGGCCAAGTGACCAGTTTGGTGCTGGGCTTGTGCACGTCCCACAGGTAGATGTTCTCCTGAGTGATCTGCATCATGCACTCGCCGTAGATGTCCAGGTTGGAGTAGGGACTCATGAAGACGCTGAAGCGCTCTGGACGAGGACGGAACATTATCGTACAATTAAGGAGCATCTGGTGAATTCATTGATTCAGCAACAGAAACAAGATGATTCCATGAGTTCCTTTGTTAGACGACATGATGTTTTTGTCACCAGTGTTGTGTTAAGAATCTAAAAACATGGTCATGCTCTCCATCTGTGGCATCCATCCATCCATCCATCCATCCATCCATCCATCCATCCATCCATCCATCCATCCATCCATCCATCCATCATTAAAGTTCCATCCATCCATCTATTTAATCATCCATCCATCCATCCATCCATCCATCCATCCATCCATCCATCCATCCATCCATCCATCCATACATCCATCCATCCATCCATCCATCCATCCATCCATCCATCCATCCATCCATCCATCCATCCATCCATCCATCCATCCATCCATCCATCCATTTAATCATCCATCCATCCATCCATCCATCCATCCATCCATCCATCCATCCATCCATCCATCCATCCATCCATCCATCCATCCATCCATCCATCCATCCATCCATCCATCCATCCATTCATCATTAAAGTTCCATCCATCCATCTATTTAATCATCCATCCATCCATCCATCCATCCATCCATCCATCCATCCATCCATCCATCCATCCATCCATCCATCCATCCATCCATCCATCCATCCATCCATCCATCCATCCATCCATCCATCCATCCATCCATCCATCCATCCATCCATCCATTCATCATTAAAGTTCCATCCATCCATCTATTTAATCATCCATCCATTCATCCACTCATCCATCCATCCATCATCCATCCATCCATCCATCCATCCATCCATCCATCCATCCATCCATCCATCCATCCATCCATCCATCCATCCATCCATCCATCCATCCATCCATCCATCCATCCATCCATCCATTCATCATTAAAGTTCCATCCATCCATCTATTTAATCATCCATCCATTCATCCACTCATCCATCCATCCATCCATCCATCCATCCATCCATCCATCCATCCATCCATCCATCCATCCATCCATCCATCCATCCATCCATCCATCCATCCATCCATCCATCATTAAAGTTCCATCCATCCATCTATTTAATCATCCATCCATTCATCCATCCATCCATCCATCCATCCATCCATCCATCCATCCATCCATCCATCCATCCATCCATCCATCCATCCATCCATCCATCCATCCATCCATCCATCCATCCATCCATCCATTCATCATTAAAGTTCCATCCATCCATCTATTTAATCATCCATCCATCCATCCATCCATCCATCCATCCATCCATCCATCCATCCATCCATCCATCCATCCATCCATCCATCCATCCATCCATCCATCCATCCATCCATCCATCCATCCATCCATCCATCCATCCATCCATCCATTCATCATTAAAGTTCCATCCATCCATCTATTTAATCATCCATCCATTCATCCACTCATCCATCCATCCATCATCCATCCATCCATCCATCCATCCATCCATCCATCCATCCATCCATCCATCCATCCATCCATCCATCCATCCATCCATCCATCCATCCATCCATCCATCCATCTATTTAATTGCTGGCAAATAACTTGAATTAATGCTAAATTCAATGTGTTTTTATTAGTAAAACACAAACATACATCCCAGAGTTATTAAAACACAGTATTGACCCAGTTAGTCTTGTCCCTCCCTTCCGAGGCGGTTAGTTAACACAACGTACCTCAATGAGTTATTTTGAATCAAAACCACTAGAGAAATGTGACATTTAATAACAAGGTGTGTAATCCAGTACGAGCACGTGTGCGTCACCTGTGTGTTCACAGTGAACCCCAGCAGCGAGCAGGTCCGGCTCCCCCAGACTGATGTCGCTGACTCGAGTTCCTGTACACTCTTTGTGTAACGTCTTGAACCAGTCTTCTGCTTCCAGCTCTGAAGGGATGGACGGTAACATTCACAGGTCAACACAAGCTACACACGAAGCTGTTACACACAAGAGTTTCTGTACGGTTCTTACATAAACACCAGGATACATGATCGAATTATTAAATTTAGCTACTAAGTTATACTGAATACAATGGTAAAGGGAATATTATATGTACACCAGTCAAGAGTTTTGTCCTGTCTTGGGACATGGTGGTCCAAACCAGAGGTGGGTTAACTTGGTCCTAAAAGAGGGTGCAGGTTTTTGTTCCAAACAATCCAGAGGAAACTTTTTGACCAATCAGGGGTCTAAGGATTGTAATCATTTGTCTGGTGTTGCTTGTTTCAGCTGAAACTTCATTGGTTAAACTGTACATGCTCGCTCGGTTGGAACAAAACCCTGCAGCCACTGCGGCCCTTTGAGGACCGGTTTGCCCACCCCCTGGTCTGGACCATCTTCTAATCTAGAGCATTCCTGATCTTGTCAAGGAAGTGCCCGTGGACCAGCTGTCCTCGGTGACCTTTGAGAGTTTCACAAATTCAGAGCTCAAGTCAGAAGCCCATTGTCTCACAGCAAGAGCCGACCTTGAAACAACCCAACCATGACTGGAGCTCCCTTTGGAGGACCAGAACTAGCTGGACTACTATTCATAGACATAAACACAACAGTGACATTGCCTACTGGAGGTCCAGCTTTCAGCTCCTGCGAGGACAGTTGAATAGTAGGATTGAAGTGTTTATGAAGCAGCAACCAACGTACCAGACTGCTGACCTTGACACAGTGAGCTCTTGCTGACATTAGAACAAATTCTAGCTTGGTATTGTGACATCATTGCTTATGACCTTGTATAGCAAATATACTGATCCTAATTATGTCCTACATTTTTTTTAACCCTACAGGTTTCAACGTCGGATTAAAGTCGAAAATCTTATGACAGAGAGAATGAAGGTAAACACGAGGACACTCACTCACTCACTCACGATTGTGTGTGATTGTGTTGTCGAGTGTGTCCATTACCAGAATCACAGGTGAAGGTGCGCGACGTGTCATCTGTGCACAAGACGGCCACGGCTTGTCTCTTGCAGTCTCTTTGTAACCGAATGACATTCTTGACATTGCCGATCTCGATCACCTGGGCGACATGTGGGAAGAAAAGCAAACGGAATAAGTGAATCCTGCATGAACAGCTGAGAACACAGAAACAAGTGTATTGTCATTGGTATCTCTACACACACAAGAGGGCTCAACAATTGCAAGAGGGATCATAAAGGTCAGGTGTTGAGATCTGGCATCAGAGTCAGCGGCAGAGTCCTTGGTGGTCCGATTCCTGGACTGTCTCTTGGGACATGGAATGTCATCTATTTAGTTGTGCCGTTGTGAGGCTGGGAATTGCCAACTAGATGTAGTTAGAGCTCTATAGTCCCTCGACTGGAGCCTGTGTAAGGGATAACCCTCGTAGATGAAAGACTCTTGTCTACAGTATCATCATGTTTATATATATATTTTTATCTGATCAGCAATCATATGTCCTTGACCATCAGGTGAAGGGAGAAGTCGAACTGTCATCTGATCACCATGGTGAGTCGGAAGAGGCAGCCAATGTTTGATGCTACCGTACCTTAGACAAGTGTCTCGGTTTCTGTTTGACTTCAAGTATTTGGGGGTCTTGCTCATGAGGGACAGATGGGGAATAGTTCAGAACAAGGACACTGAACCCACCTTAGGACAGGTTTGGTTGTACGATGTCTTTTCGTCCGGGTATTTCTCCAGTCGATGAGGTCCTTTGCTGGAGGATTTCTTGAAAACCAGCCAGCAACGACGATAGATCTGGCAGAGGAGGCAGAACACACTAGGAAACTCGATTGGCGTCTTTAGATGTCAACAGCTCAGCAGAATCAGTAACTAAAATTAACTCAATTATCATATCTTCTATCAGCAAAAAACTAACTTAGAAATGGAAAAATAACGCCACAATTATTTACTTGTTTACAAGTGAGAATACAGATCTTACATGTCTTTTACATGTTGAGGCACCAAGGGTTGAGGCTGCTGTAATATCTCCATCACAGTTTCTATGTTTATTAAGGTCACAGGAGGTTTATTCTTTAGAGTAGAGTCCAGTTCCTGGCACAGAGACGTCTCACACATGAAGCAGACGAACAGTACCAGCATTGAATTATAATAATGTTGCATGTGGTTAAATAAATTTGATAAACTTACTTTAATTTAACATGTTTTCATCATCTCCTCACTCATGCTATGGTTTATTTTGATGCCAATAGAGTGTCTTACAAGTATTAGTTTTTTTAGAAATGGCTAAAACATGAAATTCCTATTTTCAAAACCCATATTATTTGTGGCTAAACTCAATTTTTCTCAAGAGACATCCCCTTGTAGCTACATGTGAACACAACTTCACCACTACTGTCCTCTTTTACACACAACATGTCTGCCGCCCACTTAAAAGAAAGTCCAAGTAACTATTTCTCTGCATGAAGGCGAAAGGTTTTTGACAATTTCGGCCACCAGAGCCTAAGATGTGGATTAGGTCCTCAGGGCAGAGCCCACAAAACAAGGTGCTACAGCTGTGCAGTTATACAGTAATACATATCTTTGTTGTTTCAGTTTTTTGTTTACATTTTTTTTTCCAAGTGAATACAAGACAGTCTCTACCTCTGCCCAGTATGACAAATCATTCGTGCCCCTGCTGCTTCCCAATACCTTTGTTGTTACCTATAGGTGTTATCTGGACCTTTAAAGTATATATTTTATTGAATATTGTTTTGATTGTTTAAGCGCTTTGTGACCCTGGTCTGGAAAAGCGCTATACAAATATTACTTACTTACGCAACAGTAGAAATGACTTCATTAGCCATTAGATCATTTGATCACCTCGAGAACACGTTTTATTTAAAGCCAAACTTTCTTTAGATTAGTTTAGATAGGATTAGATCGACTTTATTAATCCCTCTGGAGGTATCCTTCATGAAATTGGGTTTCAGTTCACAGCAGAGATCGTAAAAAAAAGAACAAGAAAAAAGCGCAAAACAAAGTACAACTATAAAGAACAGAGGTCAAAAGGAAATAACGCAAAGAAAAAGGATACAAAGAATACAATGGAATACAATACATCATACGTTTATTCCTCTCCTGCTCCAAACTCGAGTCCCTGAGTCTATTAGTGTTGCATCATGGGAGGAGCATTCGTGCTTCTCTGTTCACTGATGACAATGTTGAGAGGATGATGTCATCATCCATGATGGACAATAGTTTGTCCAGTGATCTCCTCTCTTGTCACCAGTGAGTCCAGCTTCAACCACAGAGCTCCTGATCAACCTGTTGACACTCCACCTTGACCCACCCCAACACACCACAGCATAGAACACTGACCACCACAGACTGGTAGAACATGCAGAGGAGTTTCCTGCAGATGTTCAATGATCCTCCTCAGAAAGTACAGTCTACTCTGAACTTTCTTATATACATGGTCTTTGTTGCAGGACCAGTTTACTGTCCAGACACACCTCGAGGTACTTATAGTTGTGAACTATCTCCACCTCGTCACCTCTGATGGACACTGGACGTCCCGGAGTCCAAGACCAGCTCCTTGGTCTTTGAGGTGTTCGGCTGCAAGTGGTTCCTCTCACTCCAGTCCAAAAAAATCCCTTTGTCTTGATCCAGAGCCAGCTGCTGCTCCGTTCAACTAACTCCTCGCACTACCATCCCTAAAGGATCTTGGTTGAGGCTGGACAACTATTCTAAAACCAAACCTGAACCGGAAGCACACAAGCCAAATTTTCAGTCTTTCATATCCTTCACCAACTGATAGTTCAGTTAGTTCCCCAATGAATGGCGGATTCTGAGAGGTTTACCAAAAGACAAGGTAGAGCCTGAGGTTATAAGTGACGATCTTAGGTGGGAAGAGAAGACTCTGGTCTAAATCAAACTGCATTTTCCCGATCACTCTCTATGGCGGTTGCTTCCTCTTTTGCACATGGCCTTGGAGTTGTCCTGCTGTCCATCTTCTTCATATTTTCCCTGTAAGCCTTTGATACGACCCCTTTTTTTTCCCAACTTATCCAGTGGCCCGGTTTGGACTTCGAGTCTGTCTTTGCACATCTGTCTGCCTTCTCTTGTTGCCCCACCATGAGCTTCCCGGTCCAAACCCACCTCTTCTATGCTGCACCTGTTCTAGAATAATGTCTGTTATTTTTGTCATACGGCCTCAAATTGGATCCATTTCTCCAGTAAAGTGTTTCTACTGGTATTTCCAGTTCAGTTGTAAATACAAATAGTACTTCAGTGCCGAACGAGCCGCTTGACCCTTCCTGGTACTGCCCACAGAGTTGGGAACATGATCGATGGAAACCCATAAATGAAATGCATCAACGGCAGGGACGTCAACAGAAGGAAAACAGGAACCATCTCACACTCAACATCGCTCCGAGATCCGACTCACCCCCAACTTGCGGCTGCGCATGCGGACGTATCCCTGCTTGACGACGTCGTTGTAGTTCGTGGCCATTTTCGGATGAGTCGGAACCACTGGCCGTTGCTGGAGAGACCATTTAGATCGGACTGCCGCCGAAGATCCTCGCAGTGAGTCCAAGGCTGTCCTACTTCTTCCTCGGATGAGCCGTGTATCGTCAACCTCCCAGCACTCTGCACTGGTGTGGTGGGAAGCACAACATTATCATTTATTATTCATCGCTATTACACACGCACTTATAAGTGGATGGGAAGCTGCAGAGAAAGCGTGTGTGTCTCTGTGCATGTGTGTGAGTTTGAGGGTGTGTGTGTGTGTGTGTTAAAGTTTCATGCTGCTGGAAAAGTCAACTTAGGTCAACTAGAAATCCCCAAAATCATGATTAAAAATGCTCTGAAACACACATAGAATTGTGTTGCTGCTTGGAAAGAAACAACGATGCAGTTGATGAAGTCGATGTCAGTACTTTATTTTCATTATTTTCCTTTTAATGAGGTATTATTAATATGCATTTCCTTAAAAAACCAAAACAAACAATAGAATTTAAATTAAATTAAATATGTTGTACCAGGATTTCACAGACATAAGCGGCCGATGATAAATTAAAGCAACAATATGTAATGTTGTGTTTGTAGTTTCTTCTAGTGTCAGATTATTGTAACTGCAATGTCTACGTGTATATTTTCTTATCTTATCTTATCTCGTTGAAAAAAATACTTTCATTTCTTTCGTATCAAAACTAGTTTTTAAACCCTTGCGTTATCTTTGGGTCAAGGTGACCCGAAGGCCCAAAAACAAATGTGTTTGTTGTAACCCTTGTGTTGTCTTCACCACTGCATATGTATTTATAGAAGCCAGGAAGGTCGTTCACATTGACCCAGAGACAACAAAAGGGATACCACAAACTCATTTGTTTTTTGGGCCTTCGGGTCACCTTGACCCTAAGATAACGCAAGGGTTTAAAAACATTGTTCTCATATGAAAGAACTGAAAGTCTTTTTTCAATAGATAGATAAGAAAATATTTTTGGGCATTCGGGTCACCTTGACCCAGAGATAAAGATAATTTTCTGTCTGCTTCTTTTTTTAGGGAATCCACTTCCGGCGGATGTTTTCCGCTTTTTTTTATTGCATTTACATCCCTTCACCGATGACAAACAGGTAAGAAAAAAAGAACAACAGCCACAGGGTATAATAGTAATTGTGTTCATCCTGTGGTGAAGTATCCATTGTCCAACTACACAGTCTTGACTACGAGTAGTGAGTAATATTTGTATTATTTACAAAGATTTAATCTGTGGATTCATGGTTTATAATTTACTTCTTCAGTTTAAACTCTACGCTACCAGTGCAGCTTCTAGTTACTGCCAAGAGCTTGTGATAAAAACATCACTGTTGCAAGGGAAAAACTGCCTCTGGGAGGCAGAAACCTTGAAAGGACCAGACTCAAGACAGGCAGTCTCCTTCACCACTGATCAGGCAGATTGCAAATGTATATAATCCACAGGAAAAGAGACTCGAGTGGGTGGAGAAGATAACAGAGGAGAGCCGTAAGAAACACAGCAGAAGCCTGGCTGTATTTATTCGTAGAACCATGGTTACGTCAGGTAACCCGGGGTTCTCTCTTCTCCATAGAAGAGAAGCTGGTGAAGGTTTTTGACGTCTTTATGGAAAACCGTGTCCACGACCTTTGACCAGCTGCTCTCGGTGTCGACGGTCTCTTTGAATCTCGGCCAAGATTCCACTTCTGTAGCCATTAGCTACGATTGCATCGAGGATCGTAGCAGGCCGTGGCTGGAATGAGACCAAACACGAGTTCAGCCTCTTTCTCAGGACAATATTAGGCACTGATGGAACTGAACCGCTAGAGATGTCGTCACGAACGCTTGGATAAAAACACAAAAACAAACCATAGCTAAGTTTCAAACAGATTCTGATCTTCATGAGTCACTTTCGACTGATTTCAGAGACATTTTACTCAGTTTGGAACGACAAATACATCATTAAGTCGGTGGAAAAATAAACACAGAGAGACAAAGAAACCTTTGTTTATTTAAAGGTATCAACTTTTCTTGTGCCGGTACAAAAAACTACTGAGTTACATGTTTTTTTAAAAAAAAAAACTTCCTCAACAGCATAAATGAACGAAGCAACAATACGACGTTATATGAAGATACATGTGACGCTGGAGCAGATGTTCACACGACTGGCAGTGACACAGCTTTTGTAGATCCTTTCGTGTGTTCCTGACCGACTCCTTATCTTATCTTAAATTACTGTCGTCCTACTGGTCAGACTTTTTTTTACGGAGAAGCATCTGAACTGAAGCCAAGGCTCGTAGAAAAACACTGGAGCCGACGACTGTGTACAAAAAATACAATAAATAAAAGTCCGACATATTGGACTTCTCTTCTTCGATACTTGATTGTATGGAGATATACGTGTGTGCGTGTGCGTGTGTGTGTTTCTGTGTGTGTGTGTGTGTGTGTGTGTGTGTGTGTGTGTGTGTTCGTGTGTGTATCAGGTGATCTGCAGCTGCAGGTCACTCTTGTCATCGTCCAAGTCACTGGTCGGACTGTCAGGATTCTCCGATCCAAACCGAGACGCTCGCATCGACCCAAAGAGACTCGGACTCTGATGCTGCCGTCGAAGTCTGAAAAAAAATAAAAATAAAATGAATAAACACAGAATCAGAGGTGAGAGTACTTATAGCGCACTACATTTTCACACACTACTCATTTTGAATTTTGAAGAAAAATAGATTTAATCCATTTTTGAATAAGGCTCTAAACATAAATAAAGGAAAAGTTAAAGGGCAGTTGATACGTTTTCGTTGCATTACAAAGTGCTTTTATTGCATCAAAGGCATTTCACACTATTTAGATGAATTAAGATTATATCAGGTATAAATATCAATTTGTTTGGTTTAATTTGAGCTAAATTCATTTATAAATGTCAGAGAAACTAAACTACTATGTTTCGTTTCCATTCTTGTTGCTTAATAAAAGCATCTGATCAACAAATGTTGTATTTATGGTCAATAAATAAGAAATAATAAAATAATAAATAAGAAGAAAATGTTGTTTTTTATGAGCAATCGTCTGTGTTGCTGTGTTATAATTGGAAAAACAATTTCCCGAAGGAGACCTCCAGAGGGATCAATAAAGTTCTATCCATCCATCCATCCATCCATCCATCCATCCATCTATCATTCTTACATCCATCCATCCATCATTCTTACATCCATCTATCTATACATCCATCCATCCATCTATCTATATATCCATCTATATATACATCCATCCATCTATCTATCTATATATCCATCCATCCATCTATCATTCTTCCATCCTTTCATCCATCTATCTATATATCCATCCATCAATCTATCATTCTTCCATCCATCCATCCATCTATCCATCTATACATCCATCCATCCACCCATCCACCCATCCACCCATCTATACATCCATCGATCTTTCCATCCATCCATCCATCCATTTATCTAAACATCCATCTATACATCCATCCATCCATCTATACATCCAACTATCCATCCATCCATCTATCTATATATCCATCTATACATCCATCCATCCACCCATCTATACATCCATCCATCTTTCCATCCATCCATCCATTTATCTAAACATCCATCTATACATCCATCTATACATCCATCCATCCATCTATACATCCAACTATCCATCCATCCATCCATCTATCTATCTATATATCCATCCATCCATCTATCATTCTTTCATCCATCCATCCCTCCATCCATCTATCCATCTATACATCCATCCATCCATCTATACATCTATACATCCATCTATCATTCTTACATCCATCTATCTATACATCCATCCATCTATCATTCTTACATCCATCTATCTATACATCCATCCATCCATCCATCATTCTTACATCCATCTATCTATACATCCATCCATCCATCTATCTATATATCCATCCATATATCCATCCATCTATATATACATCCATCCATCCATCTATATATACATCCATCCATCCATCCATCTATATATACATCCATCCATCCATCTATCTATCTATATATCCATCCATCCATCTATCATTCTTCCATCCATCTATCATTCTTCCATCCATCCATCCATCCATCTATCTATACATCCATCCATCCATCTATCATTCTTCCATCCATCCATCCATCCCTCCATCCATCTATACATCCATCCATCCACCCATCTATACATCCATCCATCCATCCATCCATTTATCTAAACATCCATCCATCCATCCATCTATCTATATATCCATCTATACATCCATCCATCCACCCATCTATACATCCATTTATCTAAACATCCATCTATACATCCATCCATCCATCTATACATCCAACTATCCATCCATCCATCCATCTATCTATATATCCATCCATCCATCTATCATTCTTCCATCCATCCATCCCTCCATCCATCTATCCATCTATCATTCTTCCATCCATCCATCCCTCCATCCATCTATCCATCTATACATCCATCCATCCATCCATCCATCTATACATCCATTCATCTTTACATCCATCTTTCCATCCATCCATTCATCTAAACATCCATCTATACATCCATCCATCCATCCATCCATCCAATAAAGCATTTGGAATCTGATCAAAGTTTAAAGTTAAAGTTGTTTCTATTAATTTACGATAATTCACGACAATAATAGTTACAAAATTGACGACTAAATATAATTAGTGCTCATTAATGACCATGAAGAGACTCAAATCTATTGTTAAAGTTTAAAAAAAAGTGTTGTTTGTCTCACCGTGACTGCAAGTGTTCCAACTGCACCTGCAGGTTCTCCGTTTGCTCGACCTGCTCGTCCAGAGATCTCTGCAGCTTCCTGCTCTGGTTGTGAGAATCGTCCAGCTGGTTGAAAACACACCAGGGTTTAGTTCCCACACACACACACACACACCCCCACACACACACAATCACACACACACACCTCGTCTTCCGCTTGTCCCAGCTCCTTCTTCAGCTCGTCCACTCGCAGACGCAGCTTCTTGACTTCCGCCTCGTGACTCTCCACCCGGCGTATGGCGTGGAGCAGCTCGGCCATCTTCTCCTGGTGCTGCTTCTTCAGCTTGGAGTGGATGTGACGCAGGTCGGCCAGTTCCTGGAAGATCAGAGACCAGAGAGTCGAGGACGCTTCTCTTTTTGTCTGTCTGTCTGTCTGTCTGTCTGTCTGTCTGTCTGTCTGTCTGTCTGTCTGTCTGTCTGTCTTTTCGTCTTGTCTTTTTTTCTTGTCTGTCTGTCTTTTTGTCTGTCTGTCTTTTTGTCTTGACTTTTCTTTTTGTCTTGTCTTTATGTCTGTCTGTCTTTTTTTCTTGTCTTTATGTCTGTCTGTCTTTTTTTCTTGTCTTTATGTCTTTTTGTCTGTCTGTCTATTTTTCTTGTCTTTATGTCTGTCTGTCTTTTTGTAAGTCTGTCTTTTTGTCTGTCTGTCTTTTTGTCTTGTCTTTATGTCTGTCTGTCTTTTTTTCTTGTCTTTATGTCTTTTATTCTGTCTGTCTTTTTGTCTGTCTGTCTATTTTTCTTGTCTTTATGTCTGTCTGTCTTTTTGTAAGTCTGTCTTTTTGTCTGTCTGTCTTTTTGTCCATCTGTCTTTTTGTCTTGTCTCTATGTCTGTCTGTCTTTTTTTCTTGTCTTTATGTCTTTTATTCTGTCTGTCTTTTTGTCTGTCTGTCTATTTTTCTTGTCTTTATGTCTGTCTGTCTTTTTGTAAGTCTGTCTTTTTGTCTGTCTGTCTTTTTGTCCGTCTGTCTTTTTTTCTTGTCTTTATGTCTGTCTGTCTTTTTTTCTTGTCTTTATGTCTTTTTGTCTGTCTGTCTTTTTGTCTGTCTGTCTATTTTTCTTGTGTTTATGTCTGTCTGTCTTTTTGTAAGTCTGTCTTTTTGTCTGTCTGACTTTTTGTCCGTCTGTCTTTTTGTCTGTCTGTCTTTTTGTCTGTCTGTCTTTTTGTCTGTCTGTCTTTTTGTCTGTCTGTCTTTTTGTCTTGTCTTTTTGTCTGTCTGACTTTTTGTCCGTCTGTCTTTTTGTCCGTCTGTCTTTTTGTCTGTCTGTCTGTCTGTCTGTCTGTCTGTCTGTCCTCACCTTGTTCTTCTCAAACAGCTCAGTCTGGATGGCCTTGAGGTCCGTGTCCAAGGCGGAGGTTGCTTGTCTTCTCTTCTTGGCCAGCTGCTCCACCAGGTCTTCGTTCTGAGCCTTCAGCTTCTTGTTGTCTCGCTCGAGGGCCAGCTTCTCCGTCTCCAGTCGTTCTCTGCGACCCCACTCGGCGGCGTTCTCCACCTGCAGCCGCTCCATCTGAAGAACAGTTGGTCAGAGATCCAACTCCGTTTTTGATAGATTAACCAAACATCTTCACCTCGCCTCGTAGTTCGGCCAGTTTCTTGTCCATGCTGGTGCGAGCGCCGAGTTCGTTCTCCAGGTCGTCGCACACGCGGCCCAGTTCATCCTGGTGCATCTCCTTCAGGAGGTTGAGCTGCGAGGGAGACGCATAAGGAAGAAGATACAGGAAGTTGAATGTGTCGCACGACAAATGCAAAAACAAGAAGGATGTGTCTCGCCTGCAGTTCATACAAAACTCTGCAGCCAGAATTCTGAGCCGCTCTAGTAGAAGAACTCACATTTCTCCTTCAAACTCTTCACTGGCTTCCAGTTTCTTTCAGGATCATTTTAAAATTCTGGATCTTACTTTCAGATCTATTCATGGTCAGACCTTCCATCAGTGATCTGATCCAGACTTACACCCCAGCTCGGGCTCTGAGGTCTGTGGATCAGAATCTACTGATGGTTCCTGAACTTCAGGACCAGAGGAGAGAAATCCTTTCAGACTGTTGCTCATAAGCTTTGGAACCATCTCTGTGTTTGATGATCTACTGACTCCTTCAAGAACCATCTGTGTTTGATGATCTACTGACTCCTTCAAGAAACATCTGTGTTTGATGATCTACTGACTCCTTCAAGAAACATCTGTGTTTGATGATCTACTGACTCCTTCAAGAAACATCTGTGTTTGATGATCTACTGACTCCTTCAAGAAACATCTGTGTTTGATGATCTACTGACTCCTTCAAGAAACATCTGTGTTTGATGATCTACTGACTCCTTCAAGAAACATCTCTGTGTTTGATGATCTACTGACTCCTTCAAGAAACATCTGTGTTTGATGATCTACTGACTCCTTCAAGAAACATCTGTGTTTGATGATCTACTGACTCCTTCAAGAAACATCTCTGTGTTTGATGATCTACTGACTCCTTCAAGAAACATCTGTGTTTGATGATCTACTGACTCCTTCAAGAAACATCTGTGTTTGATGATCTACTGACTCCTTCAAGAAACATCTGTGTTTGATGATCTACTGACTCCTTCAAGAAACATCTCTGTGTTTGATGATCTACTGACTCCTTCAAGAAACATCTGTGTTTGATGATCTACTGACTCCTTCAAGAAACATCTGTGTTTGATGATCTACTGACTCCTTCAAGAAACATCTCTGTGTTTGATGATCTACTGACTCCTTCAAGAAACATCTGTGTTTGATGATCTACTGACTCCTTCAAGAAACATCTGTGTTTGATGATCTACTGACTCCTTCAAGAAACATCTGTGTTTGATGATCTACTGACTCCTTCAAGAAACATCTCTGTGTTTGATGATCTACTGACTCCTTCAAGAACCATCTGTGTTTGATGATCTACTGACTCCTTCAAGAAACATCTGTGTTTGATGATCTACTGACTCCTTCAAGAAACATCTCTGTGTTTGATGATCTACTGACTCCTTCAAGAAACATCTGTGTTTGATGATCTACTGACTCCTTCAAGAAACATCTGTGTTTGATGATCTACTGACTCCTTCAAGAAACATCTGTGTTTGATGATCTACTGACTCCTTCAAGAAACATCTGTGTTTGATGATCTACTGACTCCTTCAAGAAACATCGGTGTTTGATGATCTACTGACTCCTTCAAGAAACATCTCTGTGTTTGATGATCTACTGACTCCTTCAAGAAACATCTGTGTTTGATGATCTACTGACTCCTTCAAGAAACATCTGTGTTTGATGATCTACTGACTCCTTCAAGAAACATCTGTGTTTGATGATCTACTGACTCCTTCAAGAAACATCTGTGTTTGATGATATACTGACTCCTTCAAGAAACATCTGTGTTTGATGATCTACTGACTCCTTCAAGAAACATCTCAAGACACTTTTATTTGAGCTTTTTCTTAATTTCCTTGTTGCTGCTGTGTTTGTCTTGTGTGTCTCGATCTTTCAAAGTATATATTTTAACTGTGTTTTGTTTTTGATTGTTCAAGCGCTTTGTGACCCTGGTCTAGAAACATCTTCACAAATGATTACTTACTCAAATCAACTCAAGATCACATATGAAGAAAACAATTCTCCTTTTATTTTATTTTTTTGATTAACTGATAATTATTAACTGTTTTTGATACATTTAAAAACTGCTGTAAAGATTTTTTTATTTATTTTATATATTTCTTCATCTTCATCCAAAAAGCTTTTTTATTCCATCTCCTCGTGTCAACACGTGTATGTGTGTATGTGCGTGTGTGTGTGTGTGTGTGTGTGTGTGTGTGTGTGTGTTCACGGAAATAAAAAAATGAACTTTTTTTCTTTCTTGACATGCCTCTTGTTGAACCTTTCCTGTCGTGACGTAACGTTTTTGTCTGTGAAAAGTGTAATTTAACGTCTACCAATAGTATTTTATTCTGAAAACTGACTGAATAGACTTTACTTTTATAACTAGTTTCCTGCCCCAACAATCTTGTCTGCAGCAGTGCGGAACTGATGCAAGGAAAATAGGATTAAATCCTAGTTTAAACAAACTTGGAGCGAGTCCATATGATTTCAGGTGCTAACTGGCATTTCTTGAAAGCTAGTTTGATAAAGAATGAAAGGACAGGTGTATTGGATCGAGTGGAGACCCATCATCATCAGTGTCTCACCTGTTTGAGGACTTCTTGTCGGCTCTTGCTGAGTTCCTCGTACTTCTGTTTCCTCTGGTTGATGTCAGACTCCAGCCTCTCGATGCTCTTGGTCAGAGCCAGCTTGTCTCTGGAAAGAATAGTCAGATTAGAACCCGCTGAGAAGACGGTCGATGCACCCGAGACCCTCGTCCACACGGACGTCCCACGACATTTGTCTGAATCAGAAAATAACCCGAGTGATATTTCAGTTCACAAACAGATGTTGATTTTTGTGGTTAAGAAAAAAAGAATCAAGTTACAGATCCATTATTAATAAAGGCCATTATTTCCGCTGTCATTGCTTTTACAGATTGCAGATTACAGAAGTTAAAGACGCCTCAATTGTCCACTCTATGTCGTAACAAACTGATTATATTCTATTGTTATTATCATTATCCTGTGTGGAAAACTCAGAATAATAAAAATACATTTCTAGGAAATAAAAACAAATAGATTTTTGAGGATTTACTAGATGTAAATAAATATTTGTCGTTACAAATACAGCAATAATTAAACGTGGTGATTATTGTAAAATCACATGTTCTATTGCTAATTGTATATTTACAAAAGTAATGAGTTTAAATTTAGTGAATTCAGCTTTTGTGACGCAAACACCAGAGCAGACGTCATCTGCTGCTGCGGCTCTTTGGCGCCACTCAGCGGTCATATGAAGAAGTGCACAGAGAAATGATCTCAACCCCGTGTCTACACTTTACATGAGAACTAACAAACTTGTAAATAAGTTTCTCTTCCTGCGATGAATAAAAGAAGATGCGTTTGAATGCTCTTACTCTCTCTCCTTCAGCAGAACTTTCTGGGACTCGTCCAGACGCAGCTGCAGGGCGTTGAGTTTCCCCGAATCCTCTATCGTGTTCATGTCGTCCAGCAGTTGACCGCCGCGTACCTGCCGGATCACACCTGATGATGAATGTGACATAGTTGGATTCACACTGCTGCCGCCCGTCTGACCCGCCCCCGGAACTGCGACCGACCCGATGACTGAAGAACGAGTGCTGGACGACACCAGGTGAATTATATCTAGATGTTCTTTGCTTCTTCTTCTAACCCCTCGTAATGACTCGTCTGCAATAATGAACCGACTAGAATCTGATTTTCTCAACACACTCACCATATTCGACCTCGTCTTGGTGACACGTCAAAGAAAAGCCGATAAAAACAAGACCTCTCTGAACCCCGGGACGAGGTTCGACATCAGTTAGAATTAGAAAAATGCAAAAGACAGGTTAGGTTCTTCTCCAAATCAGCACATGTATTAAAAGAAAATATAATTAAAAATAATCCATTTTTATTGCGTTCACCGTAATGAAGATAAGAGCCAAAGATGCAGTTGAAAAACGAACGTGATGTCTGGTTCATCGGCTTATGATCAACAACCATTTGTTCATTTGTTGTCGACTAATAGACTAATGTTTAATTATTGACGTTAAACCTTGAAAAGCTTTTAAATTGAATTAATCTGCTTCTATTAAGACGCTTTGTGATGTTTAAGCATCAATTATTGATGCATTTCTAATTGTAAATAAATTAAATTAATAGAAACATTGTGTTATTTATATTGTATAAGAAATTGTTGTAAATTTGCTTTGATGTTGTATTAAAACAACAGCACTTGACTCTTTGTCAAATGATTGATTGACTATGACGATGACGATGACGATGACGATGACGATGACGATGATGATTTGTAAATATTGTAAAAAGGCCCGACCAGGGACAGGAGTTGAAAATTAACACAAGCTATAAATTAATTGAATGCATCGTCCCTGACTATTAAATTAATAAATAAAATAAATGAATAGAATGGCTTAACTTTAATGTGAGAAAATGTTTTATGACATTCAAAACTATTTATTTTGCTGAATCAAGGAAGTTATTTTGTTCATTTGATTAAATACTGTGTTTATCAAACATGTGATCTTATAATGTGTGGGCAGGACCAGAGCTTCTGTAGTATTCCTCGCAGGATGTCAGTGGTAATATTTGATGTAACTACACAAATACGCCACTAGATGTAGCTGAAGTTAAAGTTTTCCCTATTTGACCAGAGTTATTGCTCTTAGTGCAACAAACCTTTTTGTCTATAACTTTAAAAAGAACAGATTACTCTGACAATAAGCCCAACATTACATAAGGGAAAAATATAAACTTTAATATGTTAAAATACTTGCTATACTGATCCATCAACTCTGGGAGTTTGAATCATCCAAGACACAGTTGTTTGTGTTTCCTGTGATGAACTCTGCTGCAGACAAACATCCATAAGAAGCAACACTAATGAATCAACCATGACAGCACACTAGCGTGGTAACAGCATCACGATGTGGGAAAGCGGGTTCAACTCGGACATGAATCAGAAATGCTGTGAATGCAGGATGAGGCCCTTTAAACTACAATAACTAGATATTTGTACCGTTTTTCCCGCACTATTAGGCGCACCGGATTATAAGGCCCACTTCAAAAAATGGACTGTTTTAGAAGTGTTTTCATAAATAGTTTGCACCGGATTATAAGGCGCATAGAATAAAAGATAGAGTCAAAACTTTATGCTAAAGCTGTGCTAAAAGGAATGTCAACAAAACAGTCAGATAAAGTTGAAACTTTATTAAAGCGTTCAGTGCGCAGCAGAAAAGTTGAGCGCGTGTATGACAGCTAGAGTGGTTAAGCGTGCAGCTGAGTGATTTTGAGTGTACAACAACCAAGACACACTCGCTCAAACCGGTGGCAGTAATCTTACTCCATATACGTCTGCCATGATGTGACGTGCGTTGTAAATACCACCCTGTGATGACACAATGACATGGGTGTACAACAACCAAGACACACTCGCTTAAACCGGTGGCAGTAATCTTACTCCATAGACGTCTGCCATGATGTGACGTGAGTCGTAAATACCACCCCATGATGACACAATGACGTGAGTGTACAACAACCAAGACACACTCGCTCAAACCAGTGGCAGTAATCTTACTCCATAGACGTCTGCCATGATGTGACGTGCGTCGTAAATACCACCCTGTGATGACACAAATGACGTGGGTGTACAACAACCAAGACACACTCGCTCAAACCGGAGGCAGTAATCTTACTCCATAGCTGTCTGCCATGATGTGACGTGAGTCGTAAATACCACCCCGTGATGACACAATGACGTGAGTGTACAACAACCAAGACACACTCGCTCAAACCAGTGGCAGTAATCTTACTCCATAGACGTCTGCCATGATGTGACGTGCGTCGTAAATACCACCCTGTGATGACACAAATGACGTGGGTGCACAACAACCAAGACACACTCGCTCAAACCGGAGGCAGTAATCTTACTCCATAGCTGTCTGCCATGATGTGACGTGAGTCGCAAATCCCACCCCGTGATGACACAATGACGTAATCCTGCCCACGGCGTGTCGGCTCAGAGTCATGAAAGTGTTTGTAAACAAGTCTCCCACCAAGTAATGTTCATATACAAGGGCGCTCCGGATTATAAAGGAGCATTGTTTTTTATTTCCAGAAAATTAAAGGCTTTAAAGTACACCTTATAGTGAGGAAAATATGGTAAGTGTTTTCAACCTGTTCAACCAACTGATCTTGAATACAAGAACTCACCTTCTTTTCTACTTCAAGGTCGAGCTCAGGAGATCCATGTCGTCTCTGCTCGGCCAGGTTCGATTGACAGTGTGCGTCCGAGGAACCCGTCGGAGACCAGCAGTCCAACGTCGGAGAATGCGAGGAAGATGCGATGCCGGGCAGATGCGAGGGCGATGAGGAAGTGGAGGCGGGGTGAGTCGCGGGTTCACCGCGGACGAGCGAGGCTTCCTGGCGTAGCGTCTCGTTCTCCGAGGCGAGCTCTTGGCGTTCTCGGCGGACGCCGCTGAGCTCCTTCGTCAGGCTGTCCAGCCTCTGCCTCAGTTGCCGGATGTCGTCGCGGGCGCGGTTCCGTTCCGCACGGACCTGGCAAGCGTAGAGTTTCATAAGAGCATTGATCCATGTCGCAGCTGAATGGCTCACCTTGCTCCACTTCTCCCTCCAGTTGGCCGTGCAGTCAGACCACCATCTCATGGTCTTCTCCATCTGAGCGGCTCTGGCTCTGGCCTCCTCCAGCTCCCTGAGCCTCAGCTCCTCCCTGCTCTCCCAGTCGGCTCCCGCGCCCTCTCCCATCACCCCCAGGGCGCCCAGTCCAAACCCGCCGATACCTGGCGACAGCAGCAGCGGCGGGCTCGGGCTGGGGGTCTCTCCGGTGGGACTGGGGGTGTAGGTGACGCTGTCGGAAGAGCAGATCCTCCTGTCTGACCCCAGACCCAGGCTGCACAGGAGGCTCCCGGAGGGTGACTTGCCCATCTCTGACAGCTGAGAGCTGGGGTTGTGGTTCATGCTGTTGGAGTGTAGACCAGGTGGGAGGAAGAAGGTGCCTGGACCGGGAACAGAAGAGCAACAGGATTAACTCGGAGTTCAATCAAGAGACATGCATCAGATCTGAAGTTGCAGTATTGTCAGAATCATGTGGGTGTTGTGCAACTTTATAGGGGTGTAGCAGGAATCTGGGGATACAATACGACATATAGTGATAGTGTAGTAACAAGTATAGATGTGTAGTATTGTCCAGTACTTGACGCTGGTGTTGTGATGGTGTAGTAACAAGTATATATGAGTAGTATTGTCCAGTACTTGACTCTGGTGTCGTGATAGTGTAGTAACAAGGATATATGTGTAGTATTGTCCAGTACTTGACTCTGGTGTTGTGATAGTGTAGTAACAAGTATATATGTGTAGTATTGTCCAGTACTTGACTCTGGTGTTGTGATAGTGTAGTAACAAGTATACATGTGTAGTATTGTCCAGTACTTGATTCTGGTGTTGTGATAGTGTAGTAACAAGGATATATGTGTAGTATTGTACAGTACTTGACGCTGGTGTTGTGATGGTGTAGTAACAAGTATATATTTGTAGTATTGTCCAGTACTTGACTCTGGTGTTGTGATAGTGTAGTAACAAGGATATATGTGTAGTATTGTACAGTACTTGACGCTGGTGTTGTGATAGTGTAGTAACAAGAATATATGTGTAGTATTGTCCAGTACTTGACGCTGGTGTTGTGATAGTGTAGTAACAAGTATATATGTGTAGTATTGTCCAGTACTTGACGCTGGTGTTGTGATAGTGTAGTAACAAGGATATATGTGTAGTATTGTCCAGTACTTGACTCTGGTGTTGTGATAGTGTAGTAACAAGGATATATGTGTAGTATTGTCCAGTACTTGACTCTGGTGTTGTAGTATATACAGACCACATGACTCTTGACGAAGTCGTAACTGCTTTAGTTAGTTTTCAAGCCAAACTATGTCCAAACATCAGTTTTAAAAGCTGCTGGACTCACTGTATCCTCTCGTCCTCAGTCTCGCAGGATTACAGTGTTCCTGTAGCCGAGGATTCACACCGCATGTCTTTGCGTAAATTGTAAAATGAAATTAATAATAAAATAAATTGAAATTAGTTAAGTTAAGTTAAAAAAGCTAAAAATGGATTAAGCAAATTTAAAAGATAAATTAATGAATTGTTTTATACATATACAGATCCATATAAAAGCTTAAAATATTAACGTTTTTATTTAATTTTCGGACCATTACTACTGTTTGGTCGTTAGAAACGAGCAGTGGGTATTTGAATGTTTTTTGTTTCTCCTTTTGAACCAGGAGGGCAAAGACGAGTGAGCCCTGAACGTGACTTATGCGAGTAGAAAATGTAGACACAACCTTTTAATTAACTTCCGGAATGTATTGTCATTTTTCAGAGTATCGTGAGGAGACAAAACAACATGACAACGACTTCAAAACCACTTCAAAACCCGCCTCTTATCATCCATGTTCGCTATATTCTCTCTAGATTATAGGGTTATTAACATAGTCTCCAATGGTTGCTATGATTTTACATCATCACACAATAAATACTGAACTTGTATAGTGAGTTGTAAAAGTTTGTTTTCATTCAATCTTGATGCTTCAACCTTGTCCGACAACGCCTCAGTCAAATAAACCATTAACCATGACCTGCTCTAGTCTTTTGATCACGGTTTTGGAATCCAAAGGTATTTCAAATTAAATGTGTGTTTAATATGGTTTTCACCAGACCTGCAGTGCTATGTTACATTCTCTCATTTGATTTGTTATTGAAAATCACAGTTTTAACAATGTTTGAATGTGTTTAAATTGCATCTGTATGGTCACCGTCAGTGTCTAGAAGGGGCCTTTAAAGACATATATTGTTACTACATCTTAATGCAGGGGATGAAGTCAATATTCAACAGTGATTGATTTTTTTGAGTTCAGGAAAGATGCGTTATTCAGATCAATGGATGCAACAATTTGTCTCATTTTATCAAAGAAATGTAGGCTTTTGTCTGGAATCGTTAATAATACGTTGATTCTTGTATCAAATGTTGTGTTGGTGGAACTACACAATGATTCATTGATTGTGTATAGTGAAAAATGTGTAAACCTCTCCCCACAAAACACACCCTGGTCTGCAATTGCAACATTGGATAATAATAATAATAATAATAATAATAATATCTATTTGATTGTTTGTTAGAAATTCCCTCACGTTCTGTTACTTTACTTTTAGATTAGTAACAACAGTTTCATAAATGTTTTACTTGATTTTAAGTTCTTAAAGCCCTTTTATATAGTAGAAGCCACCGCCTTATATTGTGGTATTACCACATACTTTCTTACTACATAACAGGTGTGGAAGAACTTACGTGCAATATTATTAAAGCGCATTAACAAGAATCCAAAGATACAATAAATATAACGATAGCACGATAGATTTCAATACAGTAAGACAAACAACATATGTGTAGTATTGAGTACTTGACTCTGGTGTTGTGATAGTGTAGTAACAAGTATATATGTGTAGTATTGTCCAGTACTTGACTCTGGTGTTGTGATAGTGTAGTAACAAGTATACAGTATATGTGTAGTATTGTCCAGTACTTGACTCTGGTGTTGTGATAGTGTAGTAACAAGTATATATGTGTAGTATTGTCGAGTACTTGACTCTAGTGTTGTGATAGTGTAGTAACAAGGATATATGTGTAGTATTGTCGAGTACTTGACTCTAGTGTTGTGATAGTGTAGTAACAAGTATATATGTGTAGTATTGTCCAGAACTTGACTTTGGTGTTGTGATAGTGTAGTAACAAGGAAATATGTGTAGTATTGTCCAGTACTTGACTCTGGTGTTGTAGTATTTACAGACCACATGACTCTTGACGAAGTCGTAACTACTTTCATTTGTTTTAAAAACTGAAAATGGATGTTACTTTTAAAATTGGAGTTGGCTGTATCCTCTCATCCACAGTCATTGCCGGGATTTCACCGTTTCTTTAGCTGCGGAGTACGTGGTGACTGCTGCCATCTAGTGGCCGGCTGTTTAATTTCACACATGATGAATGAAAATAGGTATGTCAATTTTTTATTATTTTTATTTAAATAAAATTGTTTTTAACTTTAAACTTGAGAATATACAGAATAGAATAATAATTAAAGTACATTTTAAAACCAAAATAAATAAATAAACATTTATATTTTGTTCTTATAAGGTTATATTTTTCTTCAAATTATTATATTTTCCAATTTAACGTTAATGAATTTATTCAAAAGTATTAACATCATTATAACTTTGTTTAGCAAGCGTCCCAATGATACCAACCATTATTTTAAAAGCAGGTAAATAGTTAGTATTGTTAGACATTTTAAAAGTTATTGTTGAACACGAAGCTCACACCTAAAATACTGAAACCAACTTATTATTGGGTTTGTTTCCGGGCCTATGGGTCACCTTGACCCACGAGTTAACACAAGGATTAAGGAGGTTGAACAGAAATAAGTGAATTTCCACCAGTTTCAATAATCAATAACTCTGTTAATATTTATCACAGGAAAATGATAATAACTTTTAACGACTCATATCACTGGAATCGATTATATGATTCAATAAATCTTTAAAACTTTACACACTAAATACAGACATGTATACGTTTTAGTGCATTATGGGGTTCAGACTGGAACATATATGGAATACTGGGTATTTATGATTATAACAGATGTGGAAATAAATCATTTAAAAAATGTGAAAATATGATTATTTCAGGCTTTTGGAATAAAATATCGCTTTCAAGAAATAATAATAATAATAGTACTTCCAGGAATTGCTCACTGAAAACTCAACACAACCCAAAACTTGCGAGTATTGTTACTGGGAAATACTTTTCCTGGAAATAAATCTGAACTACACAACTATTTTGTGTGTTTACACAGAGAAATCTAAGGGCCTATTGAAACACTTGTTTTTCTTATCTTTCTTTAACACGTCAAGGTGAAAAGTAAACACAAACTAAAGTGTGTGTTCAGTGTGTGTGTGTGTGTGTGACAACAAAAGCTCTGGCACGTACCGAGGGGGAAGCCCGGAGTGAGCACCGTTACTCCTGCTGCGGACGGATGTCGCTGCGGCACCGAGGACACTTCCTCCCCGCTGGGCTCCACGAATATGTCCGTTGATCTGTTATCTCTGCCGCGGATGTTCGCTCCGAACTCCCGACGAGAATCACCGCCCGAGCCGAGGGGGGATGGTGGGGACGCTCGCAACACGTATGGGGGAAACCCTCGCGACCAATCACCCGGTTGGATGCCAAGACCCCCGGCTCTCGCTGGCCAATGAGCGCGAGGATTGTTCAAACAGTCCTGCGTGCTGATTGGCTGATCAAATTAGCACTTCCCTGTCATGGAGTCGAAAGTCTGAAGAGGTGGAATGTGACTTTTTTTTTTTTCTTTTTTTTTTTAAACAATGGAATTCGAGTGAACTGTTACGATGGCTTTGATGACACATTGAAGTCGACTGACGATACACATTTTACTTCAGTTCCAAAGTATTTTTTAAAGTGTTAACTTCATAGTTTGGACGGGAAACACAAATCAGTTTCATCAACTTGTTATTTCCGGTTGAAATTTCTGGCTGACCGGACGTTCCTCCATAACTTAGAGTTTATTTATTTATTTTTAAATATTTGATGTTATACTTATTATTTCAACAATTTTAAACGAAATTGAAAAAACAACAAGGTAAACTTAGACATTTGCAGCTAGATGTGGACAAAACTGAAACTTTGGTTATTGATGATGATAAGGTTCCAGGGTTGAGTCAGTACTTGGGTGACTTAGGCCAGTCTGTCAAACTGAGCCTGAGAAACCTGGGTGTTGTATTTGACAAAAACATGTCTCTAGTTCAACACTGCAGAAAACTGACCAGAAACTGTTTCAAGTGAGAAAAATCTCTGAACTAAAATGTTGTCACAACATGATCTGGATCTTATAATCCATGTATTTGTATCTTCTCTTCTGGACTATTGCAACAGTTTGTTTTCATTTCTTAACAAGAAGGATCTTGTCTCGCCTGCAGTTGATTCAGAACTCGAGAATTCTGCAACCAGGATTCTGAGCCGCTCTAGTAGAAGAACTCACATTTCTCCGATCCTTAAAACTCTTCACTGGCTGCCAGTTTCTTTCAGGATCAACTTTAAAATTCTGGTTCTTACTTTCAGATCTATTCATGGTCAGACCTTCCATCAGTGATCTGATCCAGACTTACACTCCAGCTCGGGCTCTGAGGTCTGTGGATCAGAATCTACTGATGGTTCCTGAACACGCTTCAGGACCAGAGGAGACTGTTTCTCCTAAGCTTTGGAACCATCTCTGTTTGATGATCTACTGACTCCTTCAAGAAACATCTGTGTTTGATGATCTACTGACTCCTTCAAGAAACATCTGTGTTTGATGATCTACTGACTCCTTCAAGAAACATCTGTGTTTGATGATCTACTGACTCCTTCAAGAAACATCTGTGTTTGATGATCTACTGACTCCTTCAAGAAACATCTGTGTTTGATGATCTACTGACTCCTTCAAGAAACATCTGTGTTTGATGATCTACTGACTCCTTCAAGAAACATCTTAAGACACTTTTATTTGTGCTTTTCCTTGATTCTCTGAGACTCCTGTGTTTGTCTCAGTGTTGTCTTGACCTTTTAAAGTATATTTTTTTATTGGGTATTGTTTTGATTGTTTAAGCGCTTTGTGACCCTGGTCTAGAAAAGCGCTATACAAATTGTTCTTAATTACATTAATTTTAATCATCGAAAGAGTTTATGCAATAACGTAACCACATATTTTTTTACTTTGATAAAATAAAATAAAAACTGTTTAAAACTGGCCCCACATTCTTGTGCTGAAAGATGTCTTCACTATCTTCACCTACATAATGGTCCAATGCTGTGGATGCATTTACATCTACCTTCCCTTCAGAGATTCTAAGTAAGTAAGTAATTTGTATTTATATATTGTGATGCCACAGTTGTACTAGTTTATACTACATTTATGAAGTTTTAAGGATTTTTTTATTTGTATATTTTTGTCAGTATTGCCACTAACTTTGTTCTTCACACCCTGACACACCTGTTCTGTATCTAATAGTTGCTAATTTTGGGGACCTTTAATTAATTTGTCGTTAAAATCGAATAGTTATGTGTATATGCACAAACTTTGTGTACAAGAATAATTTTCTCCGAGTATATCATAAACTGTACTGTTCTAACAAAAATAATAAAATGGCTTATAAATGTGACGGCATTACAAAAAAACAAAAATCTTTTTCCTGATCTGATAATAATGCAATAACAGTATTTTACAATGGTGCAAAAGATAAGTAGCAGATTTGCAGTTACATCGCTCTGACACAGGAGGGAGCCAGAAACAATATTTTCTTCTCTTTTTTTCCATTGCTGTTTTACTATTTACTGTATTTATTGAAGTATAATCTGAGAAAATAGTGTCTATTTTTTCCCACTTTTAAGCTCCAAAAAAAAAAGTTGATTACATTAATAACAAAAGTAATATTTTGGAAGATAACGTGAAACTCTCCTGACATGTAGTAAAAGTTTTTCCTCTCAAGACACAGACCATGACCATGTTTTACACTTATTCCTCTATAAAGTTGCTCGGGAAATCTGGGCGAACGAGAGGTTACGAGAGTCCATTATGACGTAATAATGGCTTCACTCCTCCTCCAGCCAGTTATAATCATGCCCTGCTTCGTTTATACAACAAGACCCTTGGAGTTGGAGACTTCCAGGATTGACGACGTGAAGTCACAAACCTTCATGCTGGACCAATCACAGCCGAGTGGGTGTGGTAATGGTCAACAAGATTTAATCTCCACAAAAATGTTTTCAGTACAAACAGAAATATATTGATGAGTACAATAGAGCCCCGCTTTGATTATACAATGAGTCCCTTGGAGGTGGATACAGATTGATGCGCGCCGTGACAAACATCATAAATGTAAATATTTCAATGAAAAAGAGAGAGTTGTGTGCTAACAGAAACATACTGAACCGTTAAGATCCAAGAAGAATTTAAGAGACATTTAAATCAACGCATTAGTTGAACTTTAAAGATATTATGGTACGTCTGTCCCTGTAACATAAACTTTGTTGAGCGGAATATTAACTAATGTAAAATAAATAAACGTCAAACACACACTATCTTAAGACGTTTTTATCTGTTCAGGCTTTGCCTTGATTTTCTGGAACAAACTTGTGTTAACAGTGTTATCTTGATATTTAAAGTATATACTTTATTGAATATTGTTTTGATTGTTTAAGCCCTTTGTGACCCTGGTCTGGAAAAGCGCTTTATAAATACAAATTACTTACTTACATAATTACCGAATTAAAAACATTTCAGAGTTTTTGGAATATTATGACCACGCTCAGTTTAATTTTATTTATTTATTTCTGTCGTGAAAAACATGTGTCTCGTAAAAAAAAACGCACCAAATGAAACCTAGAATCCGGTAACACACACGGAAGTTATATTTTGAAGGCGCACCGAGGCTCGTCGTCACTTCCGTGACAGACACATCAAGCGTGCCCTCCCCTATCTACGGAGAAAAACACAGGTACGAGCTTCACCGACTTTACAAAACTGAGACGAGTTCTTGTATTTTTCCCCAGCCCGGCAGCAGACTCTGTAAATGGTGCGTGCTTTAGAAAACTGCTTTGTTACTTCTTTCTCTGCGCTCTCGCTGAACTAGTTTTCGTCCAGTAGGTGCTAACTGTTAGCCGAGCTCTACTACCGCCGCCACTTAGCTTGTAGCATGTCAAGCTAACGCGGCTCTTCTCAGGTGTTAGTCGGGAAGAAACGTCGAGTTTCACCGCGAGACGCGGAACCACAGGGTGAACTAGTTTAAAGATCCGCGGGCCCACCGAGGGCGAGAGTCCCGTCAGGAGGGTTTGACAGTCTACCTTTTTTTTTGCTGCTGCGAACAGGTTCTGAACGCGTCGTTCTTCCTGGATGGGAACGTCAGACCCGGGTTAGTTCAGGAATGTCTGTAACGTTTTATTTCGGTTTCTATTGAACCAGTATTCTTAGACAAGTCTTGTAAAGATGGCTCCTGTAATATAAGTATATATTTTTTAATGTGATAGAAATGAAGAAAGTTATGGATTATTCGAACCCAGTGTTGTGCGGTTCATAATAATAATAATAATAATAATAATAATCTCTATTCATGGTTGGTAAGACACTGACTCCTCTAGTGTAGGTAATTTATATTTGTAGAGAGCTTTTCTAGACCAGGGTCACTAAGTGCTTAAACAATCAAAACGATAAAATATATACTTAAAGGGTCAAGGAAATCAGGGAAAAGCACAAATAAGAATCAATCTTAAGATGTTTCTTGAAGGAGTCAGTAGCTCATCAAACACAGATGTTTCTTGAAGGAGTCAGTAGATCATCAAACACAGATGTTTCTTGAAGGAGTCAGTAGATCATCAAACACAGATGTTTCTTGAAGGAGTCAGTAGATCATCAAACACAGATGTTTCTTGAAGGAGTCAGTAGATCATCAAACACAGATGTTTCTTGAAGGAGACTGTAGATCAGGGGTCGGGAACCTATGGCTCGCGAGCCAGGTGTGGCTCTTTTGATGATTGCATCTGGCGCGCAGAAAATAACATAAAACAAAACATAAAATATCACTTGTTTCAGGGGTGGGCAATACGTCGGTTGATCGCGAAGCTGTTGCGAGTAGATCGCATGATTTAATAAAATATGATATAAGAAAATAGTAAAGAGAGCTCTGATTGGCTGCTGTGCATGTCAATCAAATGGTTATTGTGCCGATTGGTTGAAAATTTGATTGACATGCACAGCAGCCAATCAGAGCTCCTGCCTCTTCCACTTCACGCACGGAAAAGATCATATGAATCGAGAATATAAAGAGCAAAACGTGCGACAGTCATTTTACGCAATTCAGAAAAATGATATAGAATTATAAGCTTGTTTTTTTTAAATAATATATCGAACAAAATAATGCGCGTTTGATCGCTTCAGGTTCTTCTTTACGAGAGTCACAGAAACATGACGTCAGGTCCATCAAAGTTAAGCTGCAGGTTTCAATGAAAGCGCAACAAATGCTGGTTTTCCTTTTGTGATCGCGGTCCTTAAAACATACTTGCATTAATACACCATCACATGATGACTATTTGTAAATTACCTTTATCTCACGAATGTAATAAGAATAAGCAGAAACACAAACACGTCAAACAGGTGCAGGTGAGCCACACATTCTAATGACGTCAGAGACGATCAGACAAAGCGATGATGATGTGAAGTTACTGATGAACAGTTTTATTCTCGTTAAACTTCATCTGAAATTTAATTAATCCACTTGTGTGATTCATATCAGACTTGTTTAACAAATATAAACTGTTAGTTTGAATTCATGTTTTCATTTGTTTTTGTTTTTTCATGATCACAGAAATGGAGAAATTTTAGTCTTGTGCTTCATTTAAATATGATGGACATATTGAAATGGAGGCATGGAAAGGGATGAACCCGTCTGAATTCTTTGTTGATTTTGATGAACAAAGGAAAAAGGGCTTGAATTCGTGTCAAGCACAGATTCTTACATCTGAATATTATTTATATGGCTCTCACTGAAATAAATTTCCAAATATTTTGCTTTCATGGCTTTCTGAGTCAAAAAGGTTCCCGACCCCTGCTGTAGATCATCAAACACAGATGTTTCTTGAAGGAGTCAGTAGATCATCAAACACAGATGTTTCTTGAAGGAGTCAGTAGATCATCAAACACAGATGTTTCTTGAAGGAGTCAGTAGATCATCAAACACAGATGTTTCTTGAAGGAGTCAGTAGATCATCAAACACAGATGTTTCTTGAAGGAGTCAGTAGATCATCAAACACAGATGTTTCTTGAAGGAGTCAGTAGATCATCAAACACAGATGTTTCTTGAAGGAGTCAGTAGATCATCAAACACAGATGTTTCTTGAAGGAGTCAGTAGATCATCAAACACAGATGTTTCTTGAAGGAGTCAGTAGATCATCAAACACAGATGTTTCTTGAAGGAGTCAGTAGATCATCAAACACAGATGTTTCTTGAAGGAGTCAGTAGATCATCAAACACAGATGTTTCTTGAAGGAGTCAGTAGATCATCAAACACAGATGTTTCTTGAAGGAGTCAGTAGATCATCAAACACAGAGATGATTCCAAAGCTTTGGAGCAACAGTCTGGAAGGATTTCTCTCCTCTGGTCCGGAAGTTCAGGAACCATCAGTAGATTCTGATCCACAGACCTCAGAGCCCGAGCTGGGGTGTAAGTCTTGAATCTACTGATGGAAGGTCTGACCTTGAATAGATTTGAAAGTAAGAACCAGAATTTTAAAATGATCCTGAAAGAAACTGGCAGCCAGTGAAGAGTTTTAAGGATCAGAGAAATGTGAGTTCTTCTACTAGAGCGATGTCAGATTCACAAGTATATAAACCCAAAATAGAAGCTTATTCAATTGGCTACTGTTTATTTCATATCTCATCAGCAGTCTTCACACACGTATGAAGTTTAAAAATATATATGATTTAATTAATAATTTCTCAACAAGTCTATTTTGAATTGTTGTGGGATGTTAGTCTACATCCTCTAGATCTACGGCAGTCATCCATTGTGAATAAATATTGATTTATAGCTTCATCTTTGACATTGACATAAGAGTCATAGCTTAAATATTATGTTTTATTCATCAATTTATTTAAATTTTGTGTTCAAGTTATGTATTCAAAATCTTTAACCTGCCATATTGAATGACCTGAGACCTTCCAATTGGCTGAAAATCTAAATTCGTTATTCGTTATATTATAACAGGGATCCCGGTTATTATTTTACTCACCTTGCATGTTTTTAGTTTTTAGAGTTTTTTTTGAGAGTGAAAACTTCTGGAATACAGAAACGGGGCAGAAATAGTGTATTGGAAATCAAAACATTTTATTCAGAATATTTGTCCTGGCAGCTCATGTGCTGCATGTTTAGCGATATTAAAACGCGACACCTACATTTCTACAGTTTTGCGGGAAACTGATGCAAGTCCCGCGAAACTGAGCGACATCAGAGAGAAGCCGCCGGCGCGTCGCGATATCACCAAATCAATAATAAACCCACCTCCTTGTACACACACGCATAACACTTTATAAATGACGCTAACAACTTAGCTCGTTAGCATACGGTGAAGACGGACAGGTTTGTTTGGAAGTTTACGATCTTATAAGAAAACAACTGAGACGAGATGAAAAGTTCTTACAATATGTTGCTTTAACAAAGGAGGTTGAAAGAGACGAGTGACTGGATCACTAGTGTTTGACTAGATCAGAAGTTAGTATTACTTCCGTGTATATACTGAGCTAAGTCAGTGCTCCAGCAAGACACGTCGCCATAGCAACCGAGCCTAGCAAACTGCGCAGCACAGTTCACGGACGGAGACGTAAACAACAACAAGACATAGAAGTACAAATTGACAACTTTACAGAACGTGACACTGATTGGTCGAAGTGTGCATTTAAGAAATGATTGATTTATATGAAAAAAATATATATAAATGATCCCACATGTTTTCGATATGCATATCACACGTGCCAAAATCGCAATATCGATTCTTTTGCAATATATCGTAGAGCCTTAATATGTATTAAGTAATCAATAATTATTTTTCGAGTTGACTGATTTCCTCTGTGGATCAAGTACATTATCTCACCAGGGGTGTTTTTTCTGAACGTAAAAGAAAGAAAAGAAATCTATATTTATATATTGAACTTTATTATGAAAATGTATTTTATCAAATAGCAACTTAATTTAAGTGAAAATGATAAAGACAAAACTACAATAAAATATTTCTGATGGTTAAAAAAGAAGTACTTCGGAGCTCTAAAAGTTGGCAGTAAGTTTTCAAGTAGATTTTTAGGCTATTTCTGATCCCAAAAAAAGTGCGCACTGACATCTCTAATTATACTAGTAATCCACCTCTGTCAAAGAGGAGCTCTCTGCCAGGTTTATATATAATTGAAAACATCTTCAGACAATTCTTTTGATCTCTTATGCCAGCATGTTTTGAAGAATGATGGAGTCAGCACCTGCCTGTGAGATTGAAGTGGAGAACAGAATCATCATCGATGGCAGTGATTCACCAACTGACCTGGACAGTCCTTGTCAGGTGAGGACGTGAAATGTCTGAATGTGTTTAAATGCAAAGAAATAACTTGACCAGGAATTGAGCATCGATAATGATCGATTAAGTGATGGATTGTCAATTCACAACAAGAGCAGTGCAACGTTGTTTTTACATCAGATAAGTTGATATTTGTCAATGTTGTCAAAACCATAAACAGAACCTGGTGCGGTAACGTCGTCCACGACTTCATGTTCTCAAACATTTTTGTGTTCTTGTGGTCAGGAGGAGGTTGCTGAGTTTGGTGTGAGTTTGCACTGCACAGAGAAGATGCAAGGAGACACTAGAGAGGCGGAGTATGACCCTGGAGGCCAGACCAAGACCTCAGACGAGAAGGAGCTGGGTAAGTTTGTTTTATTGTAAAAACCTCTTCTAGGTAACATCAGGTCTATTCGTTTATGAGCCAGCATTATTTACTTTTTTGTTGCATGTGTGTCCCAGGAAAAGAGGTTCTTCTCTTGATGGATGCACTGAATGCCTTAACCACACCAGAGGAGAAACTGGCGGCTTTGTGCAAGAAGTATGCAGACCTGGTACGATGACCTTTTGTCGCTCTGATCAAGTTTTATTGTGTAGTTGTTGCCTTAGAATTTTCTTATTTCATCCGTATTTGCCTTGTTTAACTTCTTCTTATCTGCATGAAAATATATTTATTTACCCAACCTTTATGTCTACCATTTTAAAGTTCAAGTCATGTGTTTCTTAAATAGATGTTGGACTCTATTGTACTCATCAATATGAGCTGTTTGTACTGAAAAAAATTATTTTTCTGGAGATGAAATCTTGTTGACCATAACCACACCCACTCTGCTGTGATTGGTCCAGCATGGAGGTTTTGTCACTGCGTGTCATCGATCCTGGAAGTCTCCACCTCCTAGGGACTCGTTGTATAAACAAAGGGGGGTTTGAGGAGGAATGAAGCCAATTTTAAGTCATAGTGGACTCTCGTAACCTCTCGTTCGCCCAGATTTCAGAGCAAGTTTATAAAGTAATAACTTGAAAACATGATCATGATAAGGAACTTACTGTGTCTTGGAGAGAAGAACATTTACTACATGTCAGGAGAGTTGGAGTTCATCATTAGTTTTCTTCTAAATAAATGGCTGGGGGTAGATGTCCATAGAAATATATATATATATATATATATATATATATATATATATACACCTGGCCTGTATGTTTGTTGTAATGCTCTTAAAAATAAAGGTTAAGAATTTGGCCTGTCACAGAAAGCTGTAGCTACGGAGCCGGATTGTGTATTTGGTGTAACGTGTAAAAATGCATACATTATGCACCTGTACGCATAAACCAGATCAGAGTTCACTCGCTCCTGATCATGTGCTTGATACTAGGGCTGCACGATATTGGAAAAGGGTGCGATATTTGATATTGGTGTCTTAAATTGCGTT
Source organism: Callionymus lyra (assembly GCF_982586985.1). NCBI lineage: Eukaryota > Metazoa > Chordata > Actinopteri > Syngnathiformes > Callionymidae > Callionymus > Callionymus lyra. The sequence continues at coordinate 6,508,044 of NC_141819.1, forward strand.
ACGATCGTAGAGAAATATCCCGACTAATGCTCAGTTTTGCGCGACTTGCATCGGTGTCGGGTAGCGAAGGGAGTTGAAAGAGACGAGTGACTGGATCACTAGTGTTTTGAGTAGATCATAAGTTAGTATTACTTCCGTGTATATACTGAGCCTCACAGTTCACAGACCGACTGAGACGTAAACGACAACGAGACATAGAAGTACAAATTGACAACTTTACAGAACTTGACACTGATTGATCAAAGTGCACATTTAAGAAATGCTTGATTTATACGATAAATAATTATAAATTATCGCACATGTTTTCCGTATGCATATCACACATGCCAATATCGATGTTTTTCCGATATATCGTGCAGCCCTACTTGATACTGTGTCAAAATAAAAATGTGTTTTAAGGTAACTTTTTATGTTGCATGAAGCAACAGGGGCTACAAAAAGTGAAATGACGTTGAAATAATAATACAAGTTTTATAATGTTTTATATTCTGTTGGAGACCGATTGTTAAATGTCAATTCTTTTTTCGTTTAGCTGGAGGAGACTCGCAGCATGCAGAAGAATCTGAAAACCATGCAGAAGAAGCAGTCTCAGATTGTAAAAGAGAAGGTCCACCTGCAGGGCGAGCACAGCAGAGCCATCCTGGCCCGCAGTAAGCTGGAGAGTCTCTGTAGGGAGCTGCAGAGGCACAATAAGACTTTGAAGGTCAGGACAGGAACCCGAACACTCGGTCGGTCGCTCTCCCTCCAGTTAACAACCCAGTTCTCTCGTGCAGGACGAGAACGCCCAGCGCGCCAGAGAGTACGAAGAGCAACAGAAGGAGGCCCTGCATCACTTCCAGATGACGCTGAGTGATATCGAGCAGCAGCTGGAAGAGCACGCCTCCCGCAACGCTAAGCTGAGGCAGGAAAACCAGGAGCTGACGGAGAAGCTGAAGAAGCTGACGGACGAGTACAAGCTGCGAGAGGAAGTAAGCGTCTCTTCCAAACTCACCACTGACCAGTTGAACTTCCATCACTCGAAAAGAGATTTGGAGAGACCGGCACGACTCATTTCAAATAATGTTTTTGTTGTATTAAAACTGCAGAGGCAAGTTTGAATAAGTAAGTAATTTGTATTTATAGCGCTTTTCCAGACCTAATAAGGGCCCAAGAGTCTGTGGATTCCACTTGAAGTATTTTTGTGAAATTTTACTCTTGGAATGTTCATTAAGTTCTTCTTAAAGTCATAGTACACCCGAAATTCAAATTTCACAAATTGATCCGTAAGTAAAACTTAAAATATAGACCTGCTTAAGTTTTTGTGGTTAATGTGGAGCCTTAATCCAAGATGGACGTTACAGACGAGCAGTATGGAGGTATTTGGATGTTTTTAAGTGTCTTTTTGGACGAAGATGAAGACGAAGACAACTGAGCTCCAGTCGCTACATTAAAATGAACAAACATTTTTGGTCTTTGACTCTAAAAAGAACAGATTACTCTGAAAATAATCCCAACATGAGTCGTCATGAGAGTAGAACATGAGTGAAGTTTGTTGAACTATGACTTTTCTACCAGTCTGTGGTGGCCAGTGTCCTGTTCTATGCTGTGGTGTGTTGGGGTGGAAATGTGTCCAAGAGGAGGTCAACAGGTTGGACAGGTTGATCAGGAGGGCTGGCTCTGTGGTTGACATGGAGCTGGACTCACTGGTGACAGTTGCTGAGAGGAGATCATTGAACAAACTACTGTCCATCATGGATGATGACAGTCATCCTCTGAACACTGTCATCAGTGAGCAGAGAAGCAGAATGAGTGCACGAATGCTCCTACCCAGGTGCAACACTAATAGACTCAGGGACTCATTCATTCCTCGGGCTATTAAATTGTACAATTCTGGGTTCGGGGGCAGGAGTGCAGTGAGAGTATCTGGATGTTCTGTTCCATGTTAGTCTTTGTATCCTTTGTCTTTGTTGTTTTTCTTTGACCTATGTTCTTTGTCTTTATCTTTAGACTTAGATTGTGTCATCTTGTTCTTTTTCTCTTTATGTTCTTCTTCTTATTTTATTTTTATTTATTATTTTGTATTGTTTATGGAAAATTGCTGGCTGTTGGAAAAAACAATTTAGCAAACAATAAAGTTTTACCTTACCTTACCTTACCTTACTTAAACTCTAAAAACGAACATGTCCGTTCTGTCGTGCAGCACATAGAGAAGATGTTCAAACACAAGGACCTGCAGCAGCAGCTGATGGACGCCAACCTGCTGAAAATCACCGAGATGATCAAAGACGTGGAGGAGAAGCAGCAGAGAGAGAAAGACTTTGTGAGTAGATGTACTTCTGGACCTTCTGGTGGAAGCTCTTTTGCTGACTGTTGTGTTGACGTCGCAGCTGCTGAAAGATGCTTCAGAATCCAGACACCAGTGTGACCTGATGAAGGAGCAGGAGACGCAGCTCAAGCAGCAGGTAAGAGACGACTGCCGTTCATCGAGGGTCACCAGAGTGGAGATGGACATGTGGAAAAACATTGTCATGTCCTCAGCTCTCCCTGTACATGGATAAGTTCGAGGAGTTCCAGAGCACTCTGGCTAAGAGCAACGAGGTGTTCACGACATTCCGAGAGGAGATGGAGAAGGTGAGGCAACATTTCACCGGCGTCTCGGGCTCGCTGGGCTTTTTACCAGCGACCGTCTCCTCCAGATGACCAAGAAGATCAAGAAGCTGGAGAAGGAGACCACACAGTGGAGGACCAAATGGGAGAGCAACAATCAGGCGCTGCTGCAGATGGCTGAGGAGGTGAGTCGCACCTTTAGAGCTGATGTAGCCGAGGAATTGTTTCGGGTGGTGAGAGGGAGCGGGGTTAAAGGTCAACTCTTATTTATTCATGCGTCACCAGACGGTCGTTATCCTCCCTGCTCGCAGACGTGTTGCTGTCCTTGATGATGCCAAGCTTTCTGGTGTCATCTGTCAAAAAAAAAAGGGGTTTTTCTTTTAAAAAGGGGTTTTTCTTTCACATATGTATGACTTTAGAACGGCGACGACACTCTTCAGAGCGAGTGTATGAAGCTTGACGCAAACACTGGGTTTATATTTGGTTTCAATATTCATCACTAATGCTAGAATCAAACAACTGCTGGACTCAGGGGTGTGTACAGCGCCACCTACTGACTATACTTCTCCACCTGCGTGTGTTCAAATCTTATTCAAATGGATTTGAATCCGACACAAGATTGAAAAGTTAGTTCACCCAAACTTTCTACTCACCCTCATGTCGTCTCATGATGGATTATCTGTTCTTTTTAGAGTTAAAGACAAAAATGTTTGTTCATTTTAATGTAGCGACGGGAGCTCAGTTGTCTTCGTCTTCATCTTCGTCCAAAAAGACACTTAAAAACATCCAAATACTTCCATACTGTTACGTCTTAAACAAGTCCTTGTTTGTAACTTTTCAGTCTTCTTTCCTTCATTCAAACACATGGCAAGTGTCATGTGGAGGCTTCAATACTTGGTCGCCATGAGGGTCAGTAGAAAATGAGGGAAGTTTAAATTCTGGGTGAACGATCACTTTAAACTAAGACCATGTGATGAACAAACTTCTTGTGAAGCTCCTGAGAGTCTCTTAAAGCAGCAGTACGTAAGATTTAATTGATTGTTTTAGGAGATTATCACTTCATCAAGCCGTTACCTCAGTCTATCCAGTGGATTTAAACGTAGTCATCCTCAAAAACGGTGTAAAAGTTGCTTTAGGAATGAACTTTTAAACAGAAAGTCGTTCATATAAAAAGAGTGGAGCGTGACTCGTTGGTGCAGGAGATGCTGACCCGTGTGCGCCGGTGTGTTGTTGTAGAAGACGCTGCGCGACGGCCACTACAAGGCCCTGCAGGGGAAGCTGGAGCTGCTGGAGCGTCTGTGCCGAGCCCTGCAGAAGGAGAGGAACGACTTGAACAACAGGTTGAGCCTCCTGCAGGACCAGCGGGACCAGGGCTGCAAAGAACCTCCGGATCTCCAGCTGCAGCAGATGACGGTCCGGGAGGAGGAGGAGGAAACGGGCCCCGCCCAGAGCGAGGGCTTGGAGACTGAGGGAGTCCACCGAGCTCCGAGACCACCGGAAGGGGACCCGACAAAAGAAGCCTCGCACGAAAGCTCCGTCGAAGCCCCCGCAGGAACACAAGCCACCTCTGTACAGAACTGAACCTGCTCGGGTTCCACCGCGAGCCTGAGACCTTCTGGTATGAAGGTGGACCCAGGCTTCCTCTGCTGATCTCACACCTGATTGTTTTGGACGAGATGTTAGAACATGTCGTCTTGTCAGCGCAGTGGTCTGCAGGCTCCTCTGCAGAGGCCGGCTGATAACACAATGACCTCTGTGAGGAAGTCAAGGTTAAATCCATACGACCATATTTGGAATGTGAAGGTCAGAATGTTGGTTTCCGTGCTGCTCCGAGATTCTCCCCGTGATCCTGCTCAGCCTCATGATGGTCCCTGGTCTCAGTTCATCTGATGATGATGATGATGATGAAGGTTTGACAAAGTCACACCTTCACTCGCGTGTCGTGGCAGTTACAGTCGTGTTAGAACGGCCGTGAAAACGTAGATTAAAAATGTATGTTTTCTGAGCTTAATTCAAGAATCCGTTCGTAGCTATGACGACTGCGACTGGACCGATGGTTCCATAGATGGTTCCACAGATGGTTCCATAGATGGTTCCATAGATGGTTCCACAGATGGTTCCACAGATGGTTCCACAGATGGTTCCACAGATGGTTCCACAGATGGTTCCACAGATGGTTACACAGATGGTTCCATAGATGGTTCCATAGATGGTTCCACAGATGGTTCCACAGATGGTTCCATAGATGGTTCCATAGATGGTTCCACAGATGGTTCCACAGATGGTTCCACAGATGGTTCCACAGATGGTTCCACAGCTCACGCCACGTCCGTCACCAGGACACAGGACCGTCTCGACACCAAAGTTCCCCCCAAATCGTCTCGACCCCTTTATTCGTGCGTCGTCTGGATCTACCTCTCTAGGAGAGTCACCAGAGGTTATAGGAGCCGTTTTTTTTTTTTTTTACCAGATGACAGAAAACCCACCTCCCCGTCGAAGATTGTACCACATTCTTACCGTCTCACTTTTCAATAAACATTTTGTATAATTTGTCATCTGCCGTTTCTTCTTCCACACCATACAGTCTTGACGAGAAGGATCCGTCGCGTCTGCAGTTCATACAAAACCCTGAGCCGCTCTAGTAGAAGAACTCACATTTCTCCTTCAAACTCTTCACTGGCTTCCAGTTTCTTTCAGGATCATTTTAAAATTCTGGTTCTTACTTTCAGATCTATTCATGGTCAGACCTTCCATCAGTGATCTGATCCAGACTTACACTCCAGCTCGGGGTCTGAGGTCTGTGGATCAATATCTACTGATGGTTCCTGAACTTCCGGACCAGAGGAGAGAAATCCTTCCAGACTGTTGGTCTCGGTGTTGTCTTGACATTTTAAGTATATATTTTCAACATTTTGCACAAATCAGAAGGTGAGGAGCAACAAACCCTCAACATTGTTAAAAGTCATCTGCTCACAGACTTTAAAGTGTGTTTGCGGGATTTACACAGACATATGTTTTACCTTCAGTTTAATTCGGATGAATATGTAGCAGGTCGTAAACTGACCAAATTATTAAGAAAGAAATAAGATCTGAAAATAATGTTAAACGGACGCAGTTACACTGTGTTGACGGCAGACGTCGCTATATTACCAGGCAGGGTCGAGACTCACTGAACATCTGAGAATCCTCGAGGAATATAAACCGTGTGATCTAAAGTAAGAGACGATCATTCGTATTTTTCTGTGATTTTTCAAACATATCAATTGAAGATTTCATCAAGTTGTTTCTCCTCGAAGGGTTAATACCAGTTTGATATATAACATTATTGATCTTTTATCGTTTGTAACGTTTCCACCAATACATTTATAGATTTCTTTAAGTAAGTAAGGATTTCTATGGTTTAAGTTAAGATTTTCTACCTCTAAAAACGTATGTTACTTATATAATATAACATTATATTTTTGGTGTTTTTTCCGATATAGTCTTAGTTTGTTCTCATTTAACATTTTTCAATTTTCAAAAATAGCTTCTGGAGAAAATGTTTAGGGAGAGTTTTTCTCTCTAGTCTCGACCTGTCTGGAGGATCCCAGGAGTGAAGGAAACGAAAAGAAGTCACGAGACTCAAAAGAGCCTCAACGACATCTAGAGAGACCCCCCGGTTACCTAAGGTAACCATGGTTCTACGAATGCATGTGAGCCCCTCCAGCCGGGCTACACATCATGAAGTTTCATAATCATGTGCTCACAGCAGAGCTGTGTCTATAATAACATATTTGTGTACTTTAACTTAGTATTTTTAGTGCATAAGTGCGTCTCAATTCTTAGTATGTAAATGTAGTGCTCCATACACACTAAATTGACACTAAAACGCCCACAAAACTGAGTATGGATTGATGGACACTTTCTACACTAAACGACTCCATCTTTGTGACGTTGAAAAGAGAAGTTACATCATATTTATATATATATATATATATATATCATATACTTCCAGGTGTATTTTCAGCAGCAGTACGAGGACGACACGTCTTCGCTGCTGATACCAGCTTAAATATTTCGCGAATATTTCTCATTTTTCTTGAAACCAAACGTGCTGCCAGCAGGTGGCGATAGTGTTCCTACAGCTGGTTGAAATCATCGTTAAATAGAAGTAGAAGAAGAAGCTGTCGTGTCATTTCCTGTTAGTGTGTAGCAGCAGAGTTTGATTTGAGACATACTATCTGTGGAGGATTAGTTACTAGTTAGTACGTACACTATCCTGATGATACTAACTTCTAGTATACTAAGAGAAGTATGTGATTTGAGACATAGCTCAGGTCTAGGAGTCCAACTATGTGACCAACAAGGTCTCTGATCCGACCTTTACGAGCAAAACTCCAGTTGACATGAGAAATGTTTTACTAAAAAAACGTTACGAACCAATGAACCATCGTTCATTCATTCATTCATTCATTCATTCATTCATTCATTGAGCTCTTATTCGACCACAACAGAGAATGAACTGGTTAATAACGCCACAGTTTTAACGACTGGCCACGATTTAAAGAACTTGTCGTCAGATTTACAAGAGAAATACATTTAAAAACCTGATAAAAAGCTTTAAAAAAGTGGCAGATAAACGAGTTAAAATCCTTATTTGGAAAGAAGAGCAAACATGCAAATGACCTTCAGCCGAGAACAAGAAACACATTCAGACACAAACACTTCAAACACAAACCTCTATTGTTCCCGACACTTGTGTCATTGTCCAACACTGTGACACACACACACACACACACACACACACACACACACACACACACACACACACACACACACACACACACACACACACACACACACACACACACACACACACACACACACACACACACACACACACACACACCTTCATCTAGTGATAGTGCTTCATCGGCCACTTCCATCAGGTCAAACTGTAAAGTATCTCTGCAAATACTACATCAGTTTCACAGGAAAACTGTGTTTTTCAAACCTCACTTCACCGTAAACAGGTTTTCATGATTTAGCAAATATTTCTCACATTAGTGCCAGTAAATCAAAATACAACCAACACTAGATCTGAATCTTGAACCTAAATCGAGGAATTGAATTTTCTTTTACTACATTTGAAATAATTAATCAATAATCAAAATCAAAATATCTTCATAAATATTTTCACTTTTGTAAAGTGAAGATTTAAAGCCTCACTTTTTAGATTTTTTTTATTTAGATTTCCTTCACTAGTCCCACAAGTGGATTTTTGTTTACAGCAGCATCAGGTGACAAGAAGGATCTGTCGCGTCTGCAGTTCATACAAAACCCTGAGCCGCTCGAGTAGAAGAACTCACATTTCTCCTTCAAACTCTTCACTGGCTGCCAGTTTCTTTCAGGATCATTTTAAAATTCTGGTTCTTACTTTCAGATCTATTCATGGTCAGACCTTCCATCAGTGATCTGATCCAGACTTACACCCCAGCTCGGGCTCTGAGGTCTGTGGATCAGAATCTACTGATGGTTCCTGAACTTCAGGACCAGAGGAGAGAAATCCTTCCAGAATGTTGCTCCTAAGCTTTGGAACCATCTCTGTGTTTGATGATCTACTGACTCCTTCAAGAAACATCTGTGTTTGATGATCTACTGTCTCCTTCAAGAAACATCTGTGTTTGATGATCTACTGACTCCTTCAAGAAACATCTGTGTTTGATGATCTACTGACTCCTTCAAGAAACATCTGTGTTTGATGATCTACTGTCTCCTTCAAGAAACATCTGTGTTTGATGATCTACTGACTCCTTCAAGAAACATCTGTGTTTGATGATCTACTGACTCCTTCAAGAAACATCTGTGTTTGATGATCTACTGACTCCTTCAAGAAACATCTGTGTTTGATGATCTACTGACTTCTTCAAGAAACATCTGTGTTTGATGATCTACTGACTCCTTCAAGAAACATCTGTGTTTGATGATCTACTGACTCCTTCAAGAAACATCTGTGTTTGATGATCTACTGACTTCTTCAAGAAACATCTGTGTTTGATGATCTACTGACTCCTTCAAGAAACATCTGTGTTTGATGATCTACTGACTCCTTCAAGAAACATCTGTGTTTGATGATCTACTGACTCCTTCAAGAAACATCTGTGTTTGATGATCTACTGACTCCTTCAAGAAACATCTGTGTTTGATGATCTACTGTCTCCTTCAAGAAACATCTGTGTTTGATGATCTACTGACTCCTTCAAGAAACATCTGTGTTTGATGATCTACTGACTCCTTCAAGAAACATCTGTGTTTGATGATCTACTGACTCCTTCAAGAAACCTCTGAAGACATTTTTTATTTGTGCTTTTCCCTAAATTTCTGAGACCCTAGTGTTTGTCTCTGTGTTATCTTGATCTTTAAAATATATATTTTAACTGTGTATTGTTTTTGTAAAGCGCTTTGTGAACCTGGTCTAGAAAGATCTCTACACGACGACAGGTGGCGCTGTTTCCCAACAACACAACCACGAGGGAAGAGACTTTACATCTTGAACCATCGACTTTCATCATTAATCAACTCTACAGAAAGCGATGAAAACAAAGAGTAAGAAGTTCTTAAACATAAGTGTTTTTTTAAACAAAGACGCGGCGACAAGAAGTAGAAACGACAGAACAACCGAGTGGATTCGATAGAGTTACTTTATTGAAGCTCGGGAAATAACAGATGTAGTTTCCAGCAACTAATACAGACGGTTCAAGTTCTAAGTACCAGGAGCTAGTAACAAGTACACACAGTCTGATGGAGAGCATTGTGGGAAATCGGAAGATGAACGAGTGACGAGGGACGAACCTGCCTGAACTTCCTGTAGGTTAGACGTTAAAATCACATTCACTATCTACATCGTTCGGCACAAGACTCTTTTAAAATATATTTGACGTCCTCGTATGTGAAAAAACACCTTCTCATAAGTGGAGTATTATAAAAACATTACTACAGCCAACATGGGAACAACTAATAATGAGGAGATGATCAGTAGATATTTACGGACCAGACAAACATGTGTAAAGATGCACCAATACTGTCTTGTGTTCGTTAAAGCAGCAATATGTAACATTTGACTTTGACTGTTGTTCTCCCCGTGTTGTGTGGGTTTACTCCGGGCACTCCGGTTTCCTCCCACAGTCCAAAAACATACAGAGGTTGATTGACAATTTGAGGAAATTGTCTGTAGGTATGAGTGTGTGTGAATGGTTGTGTGTCTTTGTGTGTCCTGAGACAGACTGGCGTCCTGTCCAGGGTGTCCCCTGCCTCTCGCCCTATGAAACTGGGATAGACTCCAGTCTCCCCGCGACCCCCACAAGGGATAAAGCGGTAGAAAATGAGTGAATGAATGTAATAATTAGATTCACTTTGAAAAACAAGTACAACTCTAGCTATGATTTAAACAACGTTCTCAAAAAGGTAACTTTTGTCTGGACGAACCCTTCAGAGTCCAGGGGTGTCATGTGACCATCAAACTACTTGACAGCAGTGGTTCAGAGGAAGTGTTTTTTAATATGTACATACTGAGCTTTTTTAGGAAGATAAAAACAGAAACTGACACAATACGAGTCTTTGTCTTGTTTCACCAACAACTGTACGAAAAAGCCACAACATTGCAGTTGCTCAGATCTGACACTAGGGGGAGTCAGAAACAATCGTTTCAATCTTACGTACTGCTGCTTTAAGAGATTCTGAGGGGCTTTACAAGAAGTCTGTTCACCACATGGTCATAATTTTAAATAGTTTTGATAGTTTAATTCAAACTTTATTTTCTACTCGCCCTCATGTCGACCAAGAGTTTGGATTATTTTCAGAGTAATGTGTTCTTTTTAGAGTTATAGACAAACATGTTTGTTCATTTTAATGTAGCGACTGGAGCTCAGTTGTCTTCGTCTTAATCTTCGTCCAAAAAGACACTTAAAAACATCCAAATACCTCCCTCTTGGGTTGTTACAGATGTCAGGTAGATCTTGGATATTTACCCAGAGCACTTCCTGCCTGTGTAGCATGTTAGCATGTTAGCTTCTGCTACAAACAAACTTAAAAAAGAACAGATTACTCTGAAAATAACCCAACATTAGGTTGAGTAGAAAGTGAAATTGTCACTTTAACAGTTTTATTTCTGAAACTACTATTTTAAACTTGATGAGTCTTTGGTTGAGGCTGCTCAGTGACCTTTGTGTTGACCTTTGCTCAAAATTTCAAACATAAAAACCGGAAAAACACTCAATAGCTGCTGTTGTTTATCGAGCAGGAGGTGCGAGTTTGACAGTAAACACACAATTGTTGGCTTTGTCTCAACTGCACACGACTTGGACGGAAACTTCATCCGTGACAGTGTGTTTTAAATTGTTCTCATAATATTGTAACTCACGTGTGTGTGAATGTGTTACTTTCATATGTCGTCATTAGATCATTTATATTCTACAAAAGCTCTCTCTGGATGAACTACTTTTCTTTTTTGACCGCATCACTGTCTTTTTTCTCTCTTGTAACAAACGTTGACAACAAGTACACTCAGATAAATAGAAGTATAAAAGTGAGTATTGGTACATCTTTCATACGGACGAATGTGAAACCAAAGAGAAGAGGAAAATTCCTTCCGTTGAATCCACACACGAGACGATGCTTTTCGTGAACTCAGTGCTCTTCCTTAAAAAGCTGCTTCTGTGGGAACAAACAGGAGAGACGACGGGTCAAGACCAGAGCGTCATGATGGATACGGTCAGAGCGGCTTCATCCAGAAGAAACACAACGTCCGGAGTTTTTAGTTCAACACGCGATGAACGAAGGACAAATAAAAACTCTTTGATGGAGAAAATTATTTATATGACATTACTAGAGGATTTGGGTAAATTTCATCAAATGGATTCAACTTATTTACAAAAAGCTTCGATAAAGATTTAACTGAACAAGACGGATGGATGGGTGGATGGATGGATGGATGGATGGATGGATATATGGATGGATGAATGGATGGATGGATATATGGATGGATGAATGGATATATGGATGGATGATAAATGGATGGATGGATATATGGATGGATGGATGGATGGATGGATATATGGATGGATGAATGGATATATGGATGGATGATAAATGGATGGATGGATAAATGGATGGATGGATAAATAGATGGATGGATGGATATATGGATGGATGGATAAATAGATGGATGGATGATAAATAGATGGATATATGGATGGATGGATAAATAGATGGATGGATGGATATATGGATGGATGGATAAATAGATGGATGGATGATAAATAGATGGATGGATATATGGATGGATGGATAAATGGATATATGGATGGATGGATAAATGGATATATGGATGGGTGGATGATGAATGGATGGATGGATGGATGGATAAATAGATGGATGGATAGATGGATGGATGGATGGATATATGGATGGGTGGATATATGGATGGATATAGATAGATATGGATGGATGGATAGATAACAGCTGCTGTGATTGGTCAAACATGGAGGTTTGTCACCGCGTCTCATTAATCCACGAAGTCTCCACCTCCAAGGGACTCGTTGTATAAACAAAGCGGGGTGTGATTACAGCTGGAGGAGCAAAGCCAATATTACGTCATAATGGACTCTCGTAACCTCTCGTTCGTCCAGATTTCAGAGCAACTTTATAAAGTAATAAAGTGTAAAACACTTAGTTACTGCATCTTGAAGAACATTCACTACATGTCAGGAGAGTTGATCAGTAGTTTTTAAATATATTTAGTAAACTTAACTACCACCTTCTGTTGAGTTTTTAATTCAAAACCACTACATCGACGTTGGTAACATGACGCCCACCTTACTGTCTGTGGTGGTGATTGAGTTCTTGTCGGGCTCCCTCTCCTCCGAGCTGGCTCTCTGGTCCTCCTCTCTCTCCACGTTCTCTTCTCTGGCTGAGATCCTCGATAGCTTGGAAGACGTCTGTCACACACAACCACACATTTAACTCGCGTCTTTCTGAAGACCAGTCCCTGACCAGTGCCCAGGATCATGTTGTCAGGACAGGAAGGTGAAAGTGAGTCCAGACCGAGACGGGGTCGTCGGCTCCTCCACTGCTGGCCTGAGAATGAAAGGTCTGTGGTGTTATGGTGGAGGAACTACCTTGGAGACTGAAGTCTTTTTCCTCTTGGATCCGGTGTTTTCTTCGTTCTGCTTGTCGTTCTTGTCCTCCACCGACTCGCCCTCCTCGCCCTCGCTGCTGCCCTCAGCTGTGTTGCCTCCTTCCTCTGTTTCAGACGTGCTCTGAGGCTCCACCTGTGACGTCCATCAACACACAAGCCTGAGTAAGTACCTGCAGTACACATGGATTTATTAACCCTCTGGAGATCTCCTTCGGGGATGTGGGTTTCCAGTTCACAGCAGATGAAAGTTTCATAAAAACAAGAACAAAGTGCAAATAAAAAGAACATACGCAAGGGATGACAAAGTGCAAATATAAAGTTAAAAAGCCCAAGGGACGACAAATTGCAAATATAGAGAACAAAGTGTAAGGGATGACAAAGTGCAATAATAGAGAACAAAGGCAAGGGATGATAAAGTGCAATAATAGAGAACAAAGTCATGGGATAACAAAATGAAAATAGAAAGAACAAAATTCAGGGGATGAAAAAGTGCAAATATGAAGAACAACGTTCAAGGGATTAAAAAAGTGCAAATGAATAGAACAAAGGTCAAGGGATGACAAAGTGAAAATATATAGAACAAAGTCCAAGGGATGACAAAGTTCAAACATGAAGACAAAGTGCAAGAGATGATAAAAAGCAAATATAAAGAACATGGATCAAAGGAAAACACAAAGAAAAGGTGTTGTGTTTGTGTATGTTCATGTATTACTGTATTTTATGTTTCTGTGTTTGGACCTTCTTAAGTGAGTGTGTGTTGAGCACTATGTGTGTTTTTTTGTGTTCTAGTGTTTTGTATTAAACTAATAAGTTGTTAAATTAACCTCTGACTTGTGCGTTTATACAAAACTGTTCTACTGCAGTAACAATGAACAAGGACACAGTACTTATATCTCTTACCTTGTATCCGGTGAACTTGACCCCGGGGTTGTTCTCAATCTCCCACAATCCTTCATTGAAGCCTTTCCTTTTGCTCGACTTCCCGAATTTGTCTTTGAATTCATTGTAGGGTATGAGATCCTTGGTGCCGAGAAACGCTCTGGAGGAGAAGATACTGTTGTTTACGTATATAAATACACATTTCAGTCTGTAAAACCTTTTAAAACTGCATAAAAAAAGCAAGTGATGATGTAGATAATTCCAAATATGAAGAACAAAGTGCAAGGGATGACAAAGTGCAGATAAAAAGAACGCTCTGGAAGAGAAGATACTTTATTTGTACGTATATATACATATTTCAATCTGCGAAACCTTTTAAAACTGCCTAAAAAAAGCAAGTGATGCTGTAGATAGTTCAAAATATAAAAGAAAAAAATGCAAAGGATGACAAAGGGCAAATATAAAGAACAAAGTTCATACTGTAGTAATTCATCCAAATTCATTGCAAAATCAAGGGTTTGCATCTCAATTCAATTAAAAACTTCAAGTTGACAATTTCACTTGATAAAAAAGGTATTGAAGATATTAAAAGACACACATGTACTGACATACTTGTAAAAAGTACTGTCACAATTAACAAAATTACAGTATTCACACGAGCACTGGCCTCTTTTACTCCGTCAGCAACGACACAATCGATCACTCTTCACTTTTTATTACAGTATTTACAACCTGACCATGTTTTAAATGAAAGTAAAACCTTGTTTTATAGAGTTGGGCGAGTCTTGTTAGATCAACAATAATGTGCCATAAACCTCTTGATCATCTCCATCATGGAGCCTCTTCAATGGCAAACACGAACATCACAATAACTCATAAAAACACTTTAAAAATAGAAAAAAAAGGTGAAACTAAAAAAAAGTTCTTACGTCTCATGAGTGCCGAAGAAGAAGATGGGGTACTTGTTGGCAGGTGGTTTGACGGCTCCCTCTGGAAGTTCATCGATCTGACGGACAGACAAGGAACATTGAGATAAAACCTTCAACTCAAACATCGAGCTCTGGAGCGACCACTTAGAAGGACTTCGCCAACAAAGCTTCTCCATAAGGTTTGAAGAACCGTCTTCCACAGATTGACATGTTCTTCAGATTTCAACGATGATCTGGACATTCAAGGGTGTCCTCGATGCAGCTTGGACCGACCTACAACCATGCTGGTCCACAGGACCACGATGCTGTTCTGACATACAGATGGTCAATGTAGCCAAGAGGAGCTTCAGGGACTGAGCCTCCTACAGATGGTACAGACTCACTGACCATCAAACCAGTCTGGTTCAATTCTTCTCATGTGGAGCTTCAATCCAAGAGGGACCAGTATGAACGTACGGAGGTATTTGGATGTTTTCAAGTGTCTTTTTGTTATGTTTTCACTTTTATTTTGTTCCCTCGCTTCCTGTTTTCTTCCCTAGTCAGGTAATGGCTGGACCTCATGAGTAACCAAGAACTCTACTTCAACCACCAGACCTGTGAGGCACATCAAAGATCTTCCTGCTCTGGTTTGTTGTTGGGTTTTCTGTGGATTTTTCTTGTTGGACCTTTTGAATTGTCTGCCTCTTTGCCCATGTGTCTGAGTGACTTAGTTTGTTCTTGATAAGCAAGTGTTTTGACCTTGTTTTATTTTCTCTTTGCCAGGTTCCCTCTAGTGCCCTGAAGGATGTGTCTCGCCTGCAGTTAAATCAAAACTCTGCAGCCAGAATTCTGAGCCGCTCTAGTAGAAGAACTCACATTTCTCCGATCCTTAAAACTCTTCACTGGTTTCTTTCGGGATCAATTTTAATGATCTGTTGTTTTATATTCCCTGGTTCGGTGGACGTTTTGGTTTTTGGACATTTTGACATTTTGAACTCTGGTTTTCTTTGTTTTGTATCGTTATGTTTTTGACTTGTTATTTATAAAAAAATGTTGCTATTGAAATATTTCGTCTGCTGGTTACTCTCACCTGCACTTGGTTCTAGTTGAGATTGTCGTTTGGCGTTTTATTTGTGTCTATTTGTTGAGCGTGAAGTAGGACATTTTGAGCACCTGAGAATATGTTTTGCGTGCACTTAAGTGACAATTAGCATTTTATTTTTACTTTCTTGCTGAAGCGAGTGGATAAATGTTCAGAAACACTTGATTGCAACACTTATCCCGGAAACCCTGTTGCCGTTGGAAACCAAACAGCCAATCGGAAACAAGCTTTCTCCGGTCTCTGTGATTGGTTGGCGCTATACAGTCGCTACAATAAAATGAAAAAACATGAAAAAGATTTTCGTTTGTTCAAACCACTTTATATTTCGCTGGAGTAAAAATTACATGCAAACTGTCACTTACGCGCAAAACATATTCTCAGGTGCTCAAAATTTCTAACTGCACGCTCAAAAAATAAAACCCCATACAGTCGCTACATTAAAATGAACAAACATTCAAAAGAACAGATTACTCTTGAAAAAAACATAAGTCGACATGAGTGCGAGTAGAAAATGAGGGACTTCTGGTTGAACTGTCACTTTAAAGTTACTAATAAGTCAAATTAAAACGTTTAATATTCGAAACACGCTGGAGTCAAACAGTCTTTATTCAAAAAGCATGATTTTCAAAACACCTGCTTAGTTCGCCTGATCGGGGAGCCTGCACTGCGCGGGGCGTCCCTCCTTCTCTCCCATGGTTGCACATGAAAGGTGGAAATCCTTCTTCACCACAACAGACCTCGGTGAGAGGATCACACTTCCTGATCCACGCTTGAAAAACCATCACCATCGAACCCCCAAAAAAACATCATTTTCAATTAAAATGGAATCATTTGTGATCGATACACGGATCGCGTGGGCAGTGCCGTGTGTCTTCACACACACACACACACACATACACGTGTTGACACGAGGAGATGGAATAAAGAAGATTTTTGGATGACGATGAAGAAATATATATAAAATAAATAAAAAAAACAATATTTTTTCCACCGCAATGCGCGGGTTTTCTTGTCGTTTTTTTTCAAACGCGCACGTTGGCGACACAACATGAACAAACACCTCCATCTGATCCTTCTCGACACCCACGGGCCACATCCCGACTCACCCACATCCAGACTCACCCGGGCCGGCCAGTGCGGGTACCCCTTCATCTTGGCGAACACCAGCTCTCCCGCCTTGTATTCCCGCGGCCGTGGACGCGCCATCTCGCTGGATTACAAATTGACGTTGTTTTTTTGGGGGGGTGTGTGGAAAAAAAAAACCCTTCTCTATTCCGAGGACCTGGAGCGAAGACGAGGGGGATTCTCGAGCCTCGGCGTGTGTTTAAAGAGGCGGAAATAAATGATTTAAAGGAGGAAAACGTCGCCAGAAAAGGGGTTCTCTCGCTACGCATTCAATCATACGTAAACGTGATGGAGAATAGCTAAAGTTGGCGCAAGGATGGAAAAAGACAACGAAGACGACGCACTGCTGCCGCAGCTCCGAATAAAAACAATGACTTCATAAATAGGATTTGAATCCGTGTATCTGACGTGTATTACAGACGAGTCATCGCAATATTATTACATTAAAGCGTGTTATTAGTGAAGTGGGAAAATAAACCATCGCAATTTATAGCTAATTTATTAAAATTCATTATAAGTGATTTGAATCATAAAATAATAAATATAAATGACTGGTGTTTACCAAATATAAATAAAAAAAAGATGAAAATACGTCAAATTGCATTGAAGATTGTCAGAAAAGAACACGTGTTAATGTGACAGTAAGAAAGTTGAAGGTTCAAATCCAGCTCATAAATCATATTGGACACCAATGCATGAACATATTATGAACATCCTTTATATTTTTAATAACTGAATTAAAATTTAAATCAACTTACTTGACCGAAAAAAGAGCCAGAAAAATACGATTATAAATTTATATAATTACATTTAAGTGATGGTTCAACCCAAATTGAAGCGTCGCTCATTTTCTACTCAACCTCATGTCGACTAATGTTGGATTATTTTCAGAATAATCTGTTCTTTTTAGAGTTATAGACAAAAATGTTTGTTCATTTTAAGGTAGCGACTGGAGCTCAGTTGTCTTCGTCTTCGTCCAAAAAGGCACTTAAAAAGACACTTAAAAACATCTAAATACCTCCGTACTGCTGGTGACAAGACGGGGCAGAATAATCCCTCGTCCTGTTCCACGAGTCAGTGCTAGTCCACCTGCTCTCACTGTTGTGTAAGAGACTAACTGTTTGTGTTACCGTTCTGTATTAACAATATACAGGGCGGACCAGATGTGGCATGAACCAGATCTATGGCGTTATTTTAATGGAGCCTCCGATTCAACAGGTGGCGCTCTTTGTTCATGAATAAAGTGAGGAAGACGCATAGCAACCGCTCCCTCTCTCTCTCGTTTGTTTATGAAGTTTATATTTAATCTGAAACTCTTTACAGTGACGTCCCTCTTGTATTGATGGACAACACCTCTACGCCCCCTGGATCTCTGGTGGCAGGGGTCTGATGAGACCACGGCCAAGCGTCTGGCTGACCTGACCGAGGAGCTCCAGAGGGACCTGGACAGACATCATGAGAAGCTAGTCTGGGTCTTAACAAGAAGGATGTGTCTCGCCTGCAGTTCATACAAAACTCTGCAGCCAGAATTCTGAGCCGCTCTAGTAGAAGAACTCACATTTCTCCTTCAAACCCTTCAGTGGCTGCCAGTTTCTTTCAGGATCATTTTAAAATTCTGGTTCTTACTTTCAGATCTATTCATGGTCAGACCTTCCATCAGTGATCTGATCCAGACATACACCCCAGCTCGGGGTCGGAGGTCTGTGGATCAGAATCTATTGATGGTTCCTGAACTTCCGGACCAGAGGAGAGAAATCCTTCCAGACTGTTGCTCCTAAGCTTTGGAACCATCTCTGTGTTTGATGATCTACTGACTCCTTCAAGAAACATCTGTGTTTGATGATCTACTGACTCCTTCAAGAAACATCTGTGTTTGATGATCTACTGACTTCTTCAAGAAACATCTGTGTTTGATGATCTACTGACTCCTTCAAGAAACATCTGTGTTTGATGATCTACTGACTCCTTCAAGAAACATCTGTGTTTGATGATCTACTGACTCCTTCAAGAAACATCTGTGTTTGATGATCTACTGACTCCTTCAAGAAACATCTGTGTTTGATGATCTACTGACTCCTTCAAGAAACATCTGTGTTTGATGATCTACTGAGTCCTTCAAGAAACATCTGTGTTTGATGATCTACTGACTCCTTCAAGAAACATCTGTGTTTGATGATCTACTGACTCCTTCAAGAAACATCTGTGTTTGATGATCTACTGACTCCTTAAAGAAACATCTGTGTTTGATGATCTACTGACTCCTTCAAGAAACATCTGTGTTTGATGATCTACTGACTCCTTAAAGAAACATCTGTGTTTGATGATCTACTGACTCCTTCAAGAAACATCTGTGTTTGTTTACTACTGAACTCAAATGAGAGAGACTGGCATCATACAGACAACATTTCCTACTATCTCAGCAGTAACTCTCCAGTTGCTCCACAGACTAAAGGGTGACAGGAACCAAGCAGACCACCTCAGAGATGGTGATGATGGGGATGTTATGGCAGCAGATGGTCTCAACATGCCAGCTAATGTTTTAACGCCCTCGCCAGACCTGATGCTAAAACTGCAACCCCGTGAAAGTACGTTCCTCCTTACATGGACACAGAGCCTTACCAACTCACCGGCTCTGTGGCTTTTTTTTGAAACCATCGTTAAATAGAAGTAGAAGAAGAAGCTGTCGCGTCATTTCCTGTTAGTGTGTAGCAGCAGAGTTTGATTTGAGACATACTATCTGTGGAGAATTAGTTACTAGTTAGTACGTACACTATCCTGATGCACACTAACTTCTAGTATACTAAGAGAAGTATGTGATTTGAGACACAGCACAGGTGTGCTTCCTTCGATACGATACCTCAGGGTACAGTGGCTGAGAGGTGTAAAAAACGAAATAAACAAATTCACACAACGAACACGAAATCAATTAAACAATTTCACAAAACACACAATCATTGAAACAACAAATTCAAGGGATAAAACACATGGAAATTGTAAAGTTGTTATAGCGATTGTGTGTTTTGTGAATTTGTTTAATTGTTTCATTGATATTGTGTTGTGTTTTGTGAATTTGTAATTTGTTTTCAGTGATTGTGTGTTTTATTTCTGAATTTGTTTATTTTGTTTTGCCACCGTATCAAGGGAGTGGATCTGATGAATAAATGCATCTGAAAATAAATGACTTTAAGAAATTCAATCATTTAATTTAGTAAGAAATCAAATAAAATGTTGCAAGAAAAAGTTTAAAAAAATCGATCTAATAATATAATATTAGATTAAAATGAATAAGATTATTAAATTATTACACATAATTTTATAAAATCAGACATTGAAGAGATTATTTCTATTTAAAAATAAAGTAGCAATGACACGGCATGATGGGAACGGTTTGGTAAAAATAAAGAACCAGCATTTCATCTGCTCCATTAGTTACAACATTAGAATACTAGTCTAAATTAAAATGTTAACTATTTCACTCCTTTATTATACCTTAATAACACTTACACGCTTCCATGCTCGACAAGAAGAGCCTCTGAGCATCAGGTTTGGAGAGTCTGGTCCTCGCTAAGCTCCAGGTCCGTTTCCATCAACTAGCTCGGGACCACCTTGATGTTCAGAACCTTAAGGTTTCCTTCAACCCCCGGTTCAGAAGAAGAGAAGTCCTGGGATTATGAACAACAGCCTATGGAGGAAAAGCAATGGCTGCTGGTTCTAATCCTCTGAGGGACCCATAAGGATGATATTTAAGTTTTCCTCTGCACTTTAACCATGAGTTCTCCGTCAGTGAGCAGCTGTGTGGTTTCATAACTATTTGGATCAATGATGTATTTAAGTGATACATTTACCTTATCAAGCATCGTCCATCCCCGAAGTCTCCACCTCCAAGGGACTCGTTGTATAAACAAAGCAGGGAGTTATTACAGCTGGCTGGAGGAGGAGTGAAGCCATTATTATGTCATAATGGACTCTCGTAGCCTCTCGTTCGTCCAGATTTCAGAGCAACTTTATAAAGTGTAAAACATGGTCATGATGAGGGACTTACTGTATGTTGGAGAGGAAGACTTCATGATTAAATACTTGTCTTAAGTCACATTAGTTGACCTTTAAGAAGCTAGTTAGCAGCAGGAGAAGGAGGATAAACATGAGGTTGTGAACTACTGTAAAATAAAGTTGTCAGTAAATGTTTTTTTTCCTCTTGTTTTATCCTTTTTTCTTACCAAGCAGCTGAAACTGTGTTTGGTTTTCATTCGACAACGAGTTGAACTACGATTGTGACTCTGGAAAGTATCGGAGGCACATGTGATAAGAGTGTGTACTACGAAAAAAAATGTGGTGCGAGTACTTTTCAACAAAAAGTTTAGTTGTTTTTTTTAAGAATGAAACAAGTGTGTAAATGTGTCTCCTGCTGACATCGGAGCAGGTTCTACTATAAACTCGTTTCTGAAACTACACAACTATTTAAGTTTGTATATGTCACAGTAGAGATTGGAATCCAGTACGATCTGGAATCCTACTAGTACAGATTGGAATTCCAATCTGTGTAGTTTCAGAAATGTGAGAGTTAAGATTGGAATTCCAATCTCTACTAGTACAGATTATAATCCTGCTACTGAACTGGGATCTGAATATTGATAAGGGTTAGGGTTTGATTACATCAAAATAACATTTTGACCCAAATTTCTCCTGGTAGAATTGGAGATTGTCCTGGTAGAATTCCTATTTGTCCGAGGACAGATTGGAATTCCAATATTCAGCTCCCAGTTCAGTAGTAGGATTCCAATCTGTACTAGTAGGATCTGGAATCCTATTAGTACATCTGTTCCAATAGGATTTCAGATTCTACTAGTGAATTCCAATTAATATATATATATTATATATTAAAGTATGTATTACATGTTCATATGTTTCTTATCCCCCAACAGTACCACACTTATCTCTACAATAAACTCTGAACGTGGTGTAGTCCTGGTCACAATGAGCACTATTACTGGTCTCTGTGTGGGAGACCCTCGAGTGAAGGGCTTTTTGCAAGAGCCTCAATGGATTCAACAACCTGCCGTGCATTTTTCTGCCCCACTGTGGAAATTCAAAACTCTAGAGTTGATACGTTGATACAACTCATTTTTTTTCACGTCCTCCCCAGACCTGATCCGAGGACTCGCCAGTAAACCTGTAACTGATATCTTTAAGTTTCACCTTCTCCCTTATATGGACACGTATATTAATGCATATGAAAATAAACGAGTAACAAAGTGTATTTATTAAGTCTTTTTCATATTAAAATGTTTTTTAAAATGTGTGAAAAACCTTTTTTTATTAAATAGTTTTACAGTAAAAACTCTTATTTCAATCTTATTTCAACATTTTTAAAGCATATTTATTTACAACATATTTACTGAAGATGATTAAAATCAGAATATGCTTAAAATACATAAATATATAGGTTAAAAATATATTGGCAAATGTGATCTAAAGCTCTCAGGAAGAATATAAAACTTGTTCTTGTGGAATGAAGTAATTTCTGAAGTAAATTTGCGGTGTTAATGTTCCGTTTACTACTTAATATGCTCAGACTCACTTATGATTTAAAAAAACAAAGATACGGGTTAAATAAATGGTAAATGCAGTTATAAAGCTTGACCACAAGATGGTGCCATTAAGAAAGCCTGGTTAGATCGTAAATACACATCGATGATCCAGTTCAATCCTTCACTAATAATTAAGATCAATAAATGAAAATTGATTTTTATTATTCATTCCCTAAAAGTAACGAAAGTAACAGAAACATAGTTTTGTATCAACTCTTGGCTCATGCTTTAGTACTGGTGACATTAACTGTGAGATTTTGTGAGTGTTTTTTGTCGGTTCTGTTGATTATTTCTGCTTGAAAGATGTTTTATTTTGAAAAAACAAAAACAAAACTTAAATAATACTAAATAATGCTTTTAATAATCGTCCACATACAGTTAATACACAAACATCTTTTTGTAAAAACAGTCCAGAACTCCTGCTGATTCAGCGTTATAATGATTTTTCATGTACTTAATTGTAGTTTTTTTGCAGGTATAATATTGTATTATTTACTTTTTTCATCTACATGTGATGATACAATGATAGTAATAATGTAGAATGTATATTATGTATATTATGTGTATTCACACCTATTTATCTTATGCTTTTATATTACCCTATATTATGTTAAAGTGTTTATATTTGAATATATATCTATATCTGTGTTAAAATATCACAAAAATGTATGCTTTTATATTACACTATATTATTTTATAGTGTTTATATATTAATATATATGTATTTATTGTATATATGTATATCTGTGTAAAAATATCACAAACAAAAGAATAATTAAAAAGGAAATATAGTAAAAAATACTTTACTTTTTATACCCCTTTTTCAAACTACAGGGTTTTGTTTTATTTTATTTTTAATTCTGCTTTTTTTTTGTTGAATTGTTGTTTTGTAATTTTTCATCTTCAAACAATCGTTTGACAAAGTTCAAAATAAATCAGTTCATTTATTCAAATCAGTTCATTCGTTTCGGCCCCCGTTCGATGTCGGCCCCCGTGACTCTAATCCTAACGGTGGTGCGTTCGTGTTCAAGCCTCACCATCACGCCATTCGCTTCCTGCTTCAACCGTCCGCTCGCCACGTCTGGACCTCCATACGTGGACCGACCATAACCAAAGACTTCCACCGGTCTGGGGGTTTTGTTTTTTTTCCCTCCCAAAGTTACAGGACCCCCGCGGCTGCCACTGCTGCTCCGGCGGCCGCCATGATCCTAAGTGGCTCGACTCACAACAACGCTCAGTTTATCACACATTTCACACTTTCACACAGTTTGCCGGCGAGACCTTCAGGAGGCATTAGCTCTGAGAAGACCCCTCTGACCGGCCGCACTCCCGACCTGAAGACAAACGTGTGCGATCTGGTTAGCGGGCGACACCCGGCGCTCTCAACAAATGATCTAAATGCTCATCAGGACTGTCGCCCGCCGCAACAAACCCCCCCCCCCCCCACCCCGGCCCCCCCCCGTGGCTCGATGATGTCCAGCCAGGATGAATAAGAGGAAATGAGGCAGACATGCTGGAAATAATAGTTGCCATCGTGCCCTTTAGCAGGGGGCGCAGCCCACAATGGTTTGCATGGCACGGGGTGTTTAACGCTACGATCAGCCGTGGTCCGACATCCAAAACCAAAGCTGTCACCCCTGCGGAAAAATCATCCTCGCCTCCGCAATTTGTGCACTTAACACTTCAGTTGGCTCGTGACAGGCACTTATTTCCCTGCGCCGGGGTTCTCCCCCTCGGCAGGGAAGCCATCCGACCGAGGCCAGTCTCAGTACCGTGTTCGGCTGTCGGTCCGCGAGGGTCGTCGCCCCGAAAGAAAGCGACCGGACCGTCGACACCACCTTATGTTCACGCCGCGCTAAACGTCGGCGTGTCGGGCTGAGACTGTTTCACACGTGTTAACGAAAGACAACACGCTTGTGGCACTTCTGTCCGGATCTGGGGGGTCAAGGCTATTTTTGTTTTTGGGGCGTTTTTCCGAGGTGAAATGGTCGGAAGTCGAGGCACAGGTTTGTCGAGCAGGTGAAGGACTGGAGACTTTGAACATCAACTCATTGTCGGGGACGGACGAGACATGGGTCAGTACTTAGTTTTGAGTCAAAGATAAGGTTCCATAAAGAAGAAGAAGAAGTACAAAAAAAACGTTTTCTTTACATTCAGAACCAAACAGTATTTGGTACAAACCTGCATTAAACTGACACTGCACAGGAAACGGCGACTAGACAATTCCCAGCCGGGAAATCGCAGCGGTGGTCGCTCGCCCGTGACGTCAAAACTGTAAAAAGCTACAAAAGAGTAAAATCCTACAGTGATCATTTGCACTTTTATCTACATTTTAAAGATGGAATGATGTTTCTACGTATGCTGGAGCAGGAGGTGTTTGGAAAAACTTTGCAGATTTTATACTTTTTTGACCTCGTCCCGTTCATCTCTTATTGGAATGATTAGGACGTCGTGAAAAATACATATTCTGGTGAGAAAAATAATAGCACTGCGAGTCCAATTGAGCCGCACGTTTTGAAGTATTTTTTGTTTGTATGTGTTCAACGGTGTGGGGCGTGAAAAGTGCCAAAAACGGAAGGAGAAGAATAACACGGTCCACTTATTAATGTCAGAGTCCTATAGGGTGTAGATTTTAGGACATCGTCAGCTCTTAGGAAAAAAAGTATCAGGTCTCAGGAAAAACTCTCTCATTTGTCAGACGGCCTCAGGAAAACATCCATAAAGTGACTAACCTCAAGGAAACATCCCTCAGGTGGAACAGTCTTCAAAATAAAAGTCTTTAGCCAAAACGACCGACGGCAGTATCAGGGCAAAAATGAATTTAACGTTTTATATTTTGAATGGAACCAGAAGTACTTGTTTCGTCGTCGAAATCAACTTCCCTGGCATGATTTGCTCTAGAGACTTTAAAAAAGATTTTAGAAACCTATTTATTTTCCACATTAAAGATATATGAGCGTAAGCTATATTATTGAAAGTGAAGTTAAAAAAAGTAAATTGATAATCAAGTGCAATATTGCTTCTATATTCTGTTAGGTCCTTTATTAGCAATGGATTTTTATTTTATTTACAATTTATTAATGCTGAATTGATTTTTTCTTTTCGAGACCTGATATTTTTTTTCCAGAGATCTGACGATGTCCTCAAATGTACACCGTACTCCTGACATGTATAGAATGTTTTTCAAGACACAGTAAGTTCCTCATCATGACCATGTTTTACACTCATTACTTTATAAAGTTGCTCTGAAATCTGGGCGAACGAGAGGTTACGAGAGTCCATTATGACGTAATAATGGCTTCACTCCTCCTCCAGCCAGCTGTAATCACACCCCGCTTTGTTTATACAACGAGTCCCTTGGAGGAGGAGACGTCCGGGATCAACGACGCCAGTGACAAACCTCCACGCTTGACCAATCACAGCAGAGTGGGCGCGGTTATGGTCAACAAGATTTAATCTCCAGAGAAACAAAGTGTTTTCAGTGGGCGTAGCTTAATATTTCAATGAAAAGATCGTGATGACCACTGCAATTCGAGGGGCCACAGTCCAGGATTCCAACAAAACATCGCAAGTCTAGTTCGTTACAACTGTTGCTTTTGACTGGTCAAGATGATTACGTTAGATTTAATGTCTGTAAACTCATGTACTCAAAGAAATTGTTGAAAAATAAAAATAAATAACATGGAATGCAAAAAAGGGGGGATTATAAAAACATTTAAATTGAGAAATACTGTTGAAAAGTGATATCATAGAAAATGTAAACAACTGTATCTAATAATTAAAAACAACTTAACTGTTCTTCCTTAAGAAAATTCCTTAAAAGGTCAACTAACGATAAACTCCAACTCTCCGGACATGAACTAAATGTTCTTCAAGACACAGTAAGTTCCTCATCATGACCATGTTTTTAAACGTATTACTTTATAAAGTTGCTCTGAAATCTGGGCGAACGAGAGGTTACGAGAGTCCATTATGTTGCAAAACCATGCATGTTTACATAACCATCTTAATATGTTTATATTTATTTTATTTATTGTGATTAATTACAAAGCTTTTGCCTCATTTTTCGCGAGGCAGCCATGTTTGCAAACTTCAACCATATATAGTTTGTACATACAAATGTTTAAAACGTTGTTTTTTAAGTGAATACATTCTACAGTAGAGTGGAAATAGAATACTAAAATAAAAGATGCAACAGGCTTTATCAATCAGTTCTACTCAAGCATCATCTGTAGCTCTGGTGAAGTGAGAAAGTGTAAAATCACATTTATGGTCATTATTTGATACTGTCTGGATGTAACTCACTCCAAGAAAACTGAACCTTTTCCCGACGTACAAAAAAGTATCTTCTGGAATCACAGCTGCAAGTAAAAGGTCGACGCGTCCTTGTCGTCCCTGATCATGAACCCGGTGGAATCAAAGTAATAAATACATGGTAATAAGGGTAAGAAAGGGACACTGCTGCCGCCAAGTCCTCGAGTCCCCGTTAACGCTTATTGCTCGGGATCCTTCAAGTGCTCCCGATCTCCATGTTTAATAATTTATCTTTTTTTTTTTTTTTGTCATGTGAAAAGCTGGCTTTTTACATCAACAGTAATGCCACCTGACAATCGCTCCCTGCAGTCTTGCCTGTGGCCTTCCCGTGATTGACAAGGACAAAACGTGGAGTCATCTTGAGCCTCTGTGTTTAATTGTCATCTGCAGACGAGGGATTTCTCTGTGAACTGAAACCATGACTTTGAGTTGAATGAGTAGAAGGACTGGAGCACGACAAGCCAAACCCGGCGCGGCGCCGAGGTAAAGCCGACGCCGCGGCGCTCGGAGAGCGCGGCGACTTTCAAGGCCGCGGCGACTTTCAAGTGGAAAACACGCCGACACGTGAAGAACATAAAACCTCATGGAGACCCTGAAGACACACGTTTGTTTTCTGAAGCTTGTTCCTCTCGCTCGTGACAGTTCACAACAAATTCAAACTCACGTTCTGCAAGTAATGTGTTCTTTTTAGAGTTATAGACAAAAATGTTTGTTCATTTTAATGTAGCGACTGGAGCTCAGTTGTCTGCAACTTCTGGTGTAGACAACTGAGCTCTGGAAGCGCTTGTGATATTTACCCAGAGTACATCTTGTGGGATTTGTTTCTAAGTTCCTCATCATGACCATGTTTTCAACTCATTACTTTATAAAGTTGCTCCGAAATCTGGACAAACGAGAGGTTACGAGAGTCCATTATGACGTAATAATGGCTTCACTCCTCCTCCGGCTTTACGCTTTGTTTATACAATGAGTCCCTTAGAGGGGGAGACCTCCAGTGTTGATGACGCGCGGTGACAAACCTCCATGTTTGACCAATCACAGCAGAGTGGGTGTGGTTATGGTCAACAAGATTTAATCTCCAGAAATTGTTTTCAGTGGGCGGAGCTTAAGATCATTTTCTAATGTCAATATTTAAATGAAAAGAGAGTTTTGTACAAACACACACTGATGATACAATAGAGTCACACATCACAACAACACACACACACACTGATGATACAATAGATTCACACATCACAACAACACACACACACACTGATGATACAATAGAGTCACACATCACAACAACACACACACACACACACTGATGATACAATAGATTCACACATCACAACAACACACACACACACTGATGATACAATAGAGTCACACATCACAACAACACACACACACTGATGATACAATAGAGTCACACATCACAACAACACACACACACTGATGATACAATAGAGTCACACATCACAACAACACACATACACTGATGATACAATAGAGTCACACATCACAACAACACACACACACTTATGATACAATAGAGTCACACATCACAACAACACACACACACTTATGATACAATAGAGTCACACATCACAACAACACACACACTTATGATACAATAGAGTCACACATCACAACAACACACACACTTATGATACAATAGAGTCACACATCACAACAACACACACACTTATGATACAATAGAGTCACACATCACAACAACACACACACTTATGATACAATAGAGTCACACATCACAACAACACACACACTTATGATACAATAGAGTCACACATCACAACAACACACACACTTATGATACAATAGAGTCACACATCACAACAACACACACACACTTATGATACAATAGAGTCACACATAACAACAACATACACACACTGATGATACAATAGAGTCACACATCACAACACACACAAACACACACTGATGATACAATAGAGTCACACATCACAACAACACACACACACTGATGATACTATAGAGTCACACATCACAACAACACACACACTTATGATACAATAGAGTCACACATCACAACAACACACACACTTATGATACAATAGAGTCACACATCACAACAACACACACACACTTATGATACAATAGAGTCACACATCACAACAACACACACACTTATGATACAATAGAGTCACACATCACAACAACACACACACTTATGATACAATAGAGTCACACATCACAACAACACACACACTTATGATACAATAGAGTCACACATCACAACAACACACACACTTATGATACAATAGAGTCACACATCACAACAACACACACACACTTATGATACAATAGAGTCACACATCACAACAACATACACACACTGATGATACAATAGAGTCACACATCACAACACACACAAACACACACTGATGATACAATAGAGTCACACATCACAACAATACACACACACTGATGATACTATAGAGTCACACATCACAACAACACACACACACTGATGATACAATAGAATCACATACACACATACACACTTTAGATGAACTCTAATGTAAAATATAACTAGAAAACATCACCAAAATACTGTAAATCCTGAGCTTTAATAAATTCTTAATAGCAACAATAATTAGTTTATTTATTTGTTGATCAAATCACGTATAAATCACAAAAAAACCTTGTGTTCTACTTGGAAAGAAGTTTCCAGTCCCCAGCGCGGCGGAGGAATTAGCGCCGAAAAAACTCTCATCACAATTATACGAAGCAAATGTACTTACCTCTGCTTCACTGGTGCTTTTAAGGCAGCTCTTAACTGTCCGGGTCTCAAGATAAACATAACCCTCATGACTCCTGCCACTGTTTCGCTGAACAGTTCAGACAAACTAACTCAAAGAACGGAGAGCGTCAATAGTGTCTCCTTGTCAGCCCGGTGACAGCCATCTCTGAAAAACATGTTTTTATCTCTGGTTTTTTGAAGAAAAACCTTTTTATCCTCCTGATTTTACCAATTTCTTTTTTGCCTGAACCCGGCTGACTCGCTCCTTTCTTCGCTTTCGACTAAATTGATAGGGGTTCAGGAGTTAATTGTTCAGACATGTGTTTTGCTCCCTTATGGTGAGTGGATGTGGATCAGGTTGTGGTCAGGGTTCACGCTGACATGTTTTTGTTCGCCGGCGCTGTAAATGGAAACAAGGCCACGCTAGAGTGCCGAGCAGGGAGTTGAATAGGAGTTCCAGCGAGGCACTTACACGAGTCTCCATACAGCCGTCGACAAAGGAGGAAAAAAAAATCATCTTGAGCATCAGACAAGGCACCAAATTTTCCAATAAGAGACACTGTTATAGAAACTTTGACGAGATGACACCCCGGACAAATATCAGGGTTGTACGTATTTAAAAAAAAAAAAAAAGAGAGAGATATACAGTAAGATAGCAACAAAGCAGGCAGCTTTCAAAGGTTGACTTTAAAAGAAAGAAGAAAGAAAGTTTCTCCTGCACTGGATTGATGCCATTTCTGTGGAGCTTTTTGTGAAGTTTGGACGGTTTGCGGAAACTCATTGAAAGGAACCGCTCAGTGAGATAGATTTGATTTTAAATAGATTTGATTTCAATGCAGAACAATATTTTCTAAATGTACTATTGGAATATTACGGGAATAGTCATGTTTTCTGTGGTAATACTTCTACACACTTTTTAATTACGGTTATGAACGTGTGCTTTAGTTCAATTTAATAATCCTTAAGTTACTGTATCTGGTCTTGAGCCTATCCCAGCTACTAAGGGCGAGAGACGGGGGACACACTGTACGTGTCACAGGCCACACAGTGACAACATTCACACTTAAAGAGAGAACTTAATACAAAACTCTGCAGCCAGAATTCTGAGCCGCTCTAGTAGAAGAACTCACATTTCTCCTTCAAACTCTTCACTGGCTGCCAGTTTCTTTCAGGATCATTTTAAAATTCTGGTTCTTACTTTCAGATCTATTCATGGTCAGACCTTCCATCACTGATCTGATCCAGACTTACACCCCAGCTCGGGCTCTGAGGTCTGTGGATCAGAATCTACTTATGGTTCTACGCACACGGCTCAGGACCAGAGGAGAGAAATCCTTCCAGACTGTTGCTCCTAAGCTTTGGAACGATCTTCCTCTCCCTGAAAAATATGCTTAACAAACAAACTACGTGAACAATATTCAGGTTTATATCTTGACAGAGATTATTTCTAGATATTCTAAACTAAACCTTTAAACCTCAGATCAACATGAACTCAGACATAAGTCACTCTTTGTAAGGAGAAGAAAAACATTGACTTTTAAGTCTGTTTCTGTGCTTTTCTCAGGAGAGGAAACATTTGATAAAACTTTACATAAACACAAATACACTAAAATATGAAGATGATATTGAACTAAAGTAGTAATTATTTCAAATTGAAATCAAGATATCTGAAAACCCTTCTGTCAATACACATTGGAATTCCAATCTCTACTAGTAGGATTCCAGATCCTACTATCTGTACCGTGACATATATTCAATCATTCCTTCGCTGTGATCCAGCAAAATACTTTTGGAAAAACTGTTGTCAGTCAATCTTTATCACCGTTAACTGCTCAAGTTCTGATGAAGCCTTTCATAAAGACATTAGGGAGAAACTGCCAGTTATGAACAAAACATGAAATAAACATGAAAGACATTGTATTTAATCGCCAACAAGCAAGTCTATACATTCATACACTTGATTGATTTATTTTTAGACGCACGTTTTATTCGTCAGTCTCGCTCTGACTCGATGGGGGCGGAGTCAGCCAGCAGGGCTTCACGGTGCAACACCATCATAAACAGTAAGTGAGGAAGTAAGTAATGGTTCCGCTCACTTTGGGCTGAACATCTCCTGAACCGAGGACCAGGTCACTTCCTGTCCACACACCGTCAGACCGGTGACGACCAGCTCCTGCTTCTGGATTTCATTGAAATATTGACGCTAGAAAATGATCTAAAGCTCCAAGCGGTCAGAGGTCTGTCACTGTGCATCGTCAACCCCCAGAAGTCTCCACCTCCAAGGGACTCGTTGTATAAACAAAGCGTGGTTACAGCTGGCTGGAGGAGGAGTGAAGCCTTTATTACGTCATAATGGACTCTCGTAACCTCTCGTTCGCCCAGATTTCAGAGCGACTTTATCAAGTAATAAGTTGTAAAACATGGTCACGATGAGGAACTTACTGCGTCTTGGAGAACATTTCAAACATGTCGAGTTGAAGTTTGTCATTCGTTCCCCTTTTCAAAGACTCCACTTGAACGAGGCATTCTTCTTCTTTAACCACCTCTGTTGCGATTAGTCAAGCAGCAACAGCACGCGGTTGTGTGTTAGTGTGTGTGTGTGTGTGTGTGTGTGTGTAGAGGCCTGTCCAAACGTCTAACTCGGACCCTCCTCTTCTCCTCTTAGGGGCCCCCAGCATCACGCACCGGTTGGGGGGGGGGGGAGATCAGCTGGGCGAGCCTCTGAGGGGGGCTAAAGGTTTCAGGGAGCAAACAAGACAGGCCAAGCCTGGACCAGCCCTAGGCAAACAGGGGCCCACCAACCCAGGAGACATCACCCCAACAAAGGGCCAGGGGGGGGTGAGGGGGAGATGGGGGGGGGGGGGGTCATCCACAAGGAGGGAACCCTTGCAGCGGCAACTGAAACATCAATACTCTAGTCCACTATTGTTTTAGAGTCCGGGGCTCGTCGTCAGGGGGTTAATCCCAGAGACAGACCTGGACCCACAGCTGCTGCAGCCTGGTTCGTACGAGTGAGCACCGTATACATCTAAGAAGATGTTTTCAATTGACGCAGTAGAATGACTCAGCTCATTCGCCTCGGATTGTTCGGCTCCGTCGAGTCCGTACGGGGCGAGTGGAGTCACCAGGTATTTAACAAGGCCTGTGTAAGTGGTTGTGGCAGATCATGCCAGGAAACAGCAGGTATCTAGAACCTTCCACTGAGTCCAGCTGAGGGGCCGCAATGATGTGGATAAGGAAATTAGCTCTACTCTGGTGACTCGGACCGGAGGACACCTCAAGTTCAAATAACCCGTTTTTACCCCCCCGACCCCCCCTCGCCCCGCATATCCAGAGAGTCCGGAGAAGAGGCTTTACCTCAGAGTAGAAGGAGTCCATTTGAGTTCATTGTCCTCATTTGAAACATTGCTTGTAGATGCATTTAGCATAAAGAAAACAAACCTACTGGCCTTTCTATCGACCTCGTCTTCTGGGCTCCGTCAGTTCACGATCCAGGAAATCCGTGAGATCCGTGAACACAAGACATATTTCCATCCTCCATGTTTTTTACTGCGACCAGATTTGGGACAAAAACCGGGAAACAGCGATCGAGTTGCTTTCAAAATACTGATATTTATTTATGTAACCGAAGCCGTCACGTCTCTAAGTGTCCCGAAAAGAGTAAAATGATTCATCGTGTCTAAACCATCAGTAGAGATCACTGTGCAGAGGTCAACGTGTGGCCTGAGAAGTTGCCGGTTCGATCCCAGCTCAGGACGAGATTGAGGTGATTGTGTGTGGAAATGGGGGAATGCGTAACCTGTGCTGTATCTCAAATCACATACTTCTCTTAGTATACTAGAAGTTAGTATAATTGTAATAGTATGTGTCAAATCAAACTCTGCTGCTACACACTAACAGGAAACGTCGCGACAGCTTCTTCTTCTACTACTATTTAAGGATGATTTCAACCAGCTGTAGGAACACTATCGCCACCTGCTGGCAGCACGTTTGGTTTGGATCAAGAAAAATGAGAACGAAATATTGACGAGATATTTACGCTGGTATCAGCAGCGAAGACGTGTCATCCTCCTACTGCTGCTGAAAATACATCTTGAAGTATATGAATATATATATATATATATATATATATATATATATATATATATATATATATATATATTCATATATATGTCACTTCTATTTGCAAAGTCAACGTCACTAAGATGGAGTCGTTTAGTGTAGAAAGTGTCCATCGAGCCATACTCAGTTTTGTGTTTTAGTGACAATTTAGTGTGTATGGAGCACTACATTTACATACTAAGAATTGAGACGCACTTATGCATTTAAAATACTATGTTTAAGTATGCAAGTATGTGATTTCAGACACAGCTTTGGTTTCCCACTACTCGTTTTCATCTTCATCTTTCATAAGTTCGTTTTGATACTCGAAGAAATAAATAAATTCTTGGTTATGTAAATCAAATTATGTTTTTAATGCAACTCATGAATGTATGAATGCAAATGGATGATTTCCCTCATCATGATCTGACACTATCATACAGTACTTAAAGGTGTTTTGTCCCAATTGGTTTGCCATAAAAACAGCCCATTGTGCAGATTTTCTTGACCGTGTTTTCGGACAGGGACAATGAGGATCTCTGCCTCTTAGCCCGAGTACTTATTTTTAGGCAAATGTCTTCGTCTTTTTATTGTCTCATGTGAAGTTCTTGGCAACTTTTATCCCCCACTTTCAAGACCAGTCTCTGCTTCTTGTGTGGACCAAACTTGGAGCTAAACGTGTCCACGATTTCACTCCTTTGGTCGACACTTTGTAAACAGCATAACACAAAAAAAAAGCTGAGAATGGATTTCATAAGATCTTTAAGATTCTTTAAAAGATGGGGAAATTTGAGAAGTGACTAGATTTTGGTGGTTTTCTTGCAGTTCCATGTGTTTCTGGGTACTTTCTTAGTTGGAACACTGAATTATATGTATTAATGAATGTAGAATAAATCTGATCTAGTCAAGTAAGATGACAACTTATTTAGGTTCATTCTATCAGGCAGACTGGTGGGCATTTGAAATGCACACACACACACACATGCTCACAAGCGCACACACACACACACACCCCATCCCCCCTTTCAGTTTGAGGGTAATGGATTTTTATCTGGCAACCACATCAGTCTTGATATGGATGACTCCCATGGCTGCTCTGCCATTCCTTTTGAAATCCCTTTCTTTAGTAGTCTTGTTCAAGTAGCCCCGGGCCATGGCCCTGTGGCCCTCTGAAATCACACTGTTATTAATACAAACATGTCAAACCACATGCTGAAATTCAAAACAGAGGTGCCAAAGTGTCAAGGTATCAAGCTCCTGAAATATAAATTAGGCTTTAATATTCCTAAGCACTACACAGTATATGCCTCGGTGCGTTAGAAAAGCAGCTTGTTAATATTTCAACACGTCACCAATTGCTGCAGCAGAGCTGACTAGCAAACAGCAGTGGCCGGATTTGTGAAATAATCTTTCGCCAAAAACCAAAGACTTCACCGCACGTGCTGTCGGACAAGAGGTGAGAAAAAAATATTGCAATATTTAAAATTAGAAATAAATGCACTGAAAAAAACCCTTTTTGTGTTTTGAGTCAATAGTGTGGAAAAGTTCAAATTCACTGAGTTTCATGACATAAATCAGATAAAAAGGCGTAATTGAAGAAAAAAAAGCGAATCAACTCATCACCAAAATAGATTTTGTCGTTTCGAGAATTCTAACCATTCAACGCTTGTTTTTCTTCATCTTTGAGTCACAACTGAAATCCTGCATCCATTTTTTTTCCAATTCCTTTTTTTTTCCCGTAGATTTTCTCTCCCTCTTGAAAGCCAAAGCACTTTACACACACACACAGATTATTGCTGTTCGAACTCGCCCTCCCCGGAGCTCCAGTCCTCCACCTCCGCCTCTCTCAGCCACTCTGTTTCTCCATCCCCCCTTTTCTTTGTTCTCCCTCTCCATTGATGGCTCGTCCATCTGAGTCTAGTTTTGCTCCAGGTTTCTGCCCATTTACTCGTTCCTCACCACTGTGGCCCGATGGGATCGGCCGGGACTTGTTTTCTCTCTTATTTCATAAAGTGCTGGTAAAACTGCCTTGAGATGAATCTGTTATGATTCGACTCTTATTGAATCGAATGTAATCATTCGTTTCACACTCGCACCGCTGGTGGAAGAGCCGGGTCTGGAGCCACAGCTGCCCTCGGGCGAACCCACAGAAGTGTGTTTGCCAATGTGAGCCTGATGTTATCACCATGAACACTCGTACATATTCAAGAGAGGTAGACCATGTTGCCGTAGGACACTATATATGTATACAAACATACATATACCCTCCTCCTCAACCAACCTAATAGTAGGAATTAAAACATTAAGTAAGTAAGTATTAGTTATTTGTAAACACCTTTCTAGACCAGGGTCACAAAGATCAAGACACATAGAGACAAACACAGGAGTCCCAGAAAATCAGAAAAAAGCTCAAATATAAATGTCTCAAGATTTTTCTTGAAGGAGTCAGTAAATCATCAAACACAGATGTTTCTTGAAGGAGTCAGTAGATCATCAAACACAGATGTTTCTTGAAGGAGTCAGTAGATCATCAAACACAGATGTTTCTTGAAGGAGTCAGTAGATCATCAAACACAGATGTTTCTTGAAGGAGTAAGTAGATCATCAAACACAGATGTTTCTTGAAGGAGTCAGTAGATCATCAAACACAGATGTTTCTTGAAGGAGTCAGAAGATCATCAAACACAGATGTTTCTTGAAGGAGTCAGTAGATCATCAAACACAGAGATGTTTCTTGAAGGAGTCAGTAGATCATCAAACACAGATGTATCTTGAAGGAGTCAGTAGATCATCAAACACAGAGATGTTTCTTGAAGGAGTCAGTAGATCATCAAACACAGATGTTTCTTGAAGGAGTCAGTAGATCATCAAACACACAGATGTTTCTTGAAGGAGTCAGTAGATCATCATACACAGATGTTTCTTGAAGGAGTCAGTAGATCAACAAACACAGATGTTTCTTGAAGGAGTCAGTAGATCATCAAACACAGATGTTTCTTGAAGGAGTCAGTAGATCATCAAACACAGATGTTTCTTGAAGGAGTAAGTAGATCATCAAACACAGATGTTTCTTGAAGGAGTCAGTAGATCATCAAACACAGATGTTTCTTGAAGGAGTCAGAAGATCATCAAACACAGATGTTTCTTGAAGGAGTCAGTAGATCATCAAACACAGATGTTTCTTGAAGGAGTCAGTAGATCATCAAACACACAGATGTTTCTTGAAGGAGTCAGTAGATCATCATACACAGATGTTTCTTGAAGGAGTCAGTAGATCAACAAACACAGATGTTTCTTGAAGGAGTCAGTAGATCATCAAACACAGATGTTTCTTGAAGGAGTCAGTAGATCATCAAACACAGATGTTTCTTGAAGGAGTCAGTAGATCATCAAACACACAGATGTTTCTTGAAGGAGTCAGTAGATCATCATACACAGATGTTTCTTGAAGGAGTCAGTAGATCAACAAACACAGATGTTTCTTGAAGGAGTCAGTAGATCATCAAACACAGATGTTTCTTGAAGGAGTCAGTAGATCATCAAACACAGATGTTTCTTGAAGGAGTCAGTAGATCATCAAACACAGATGTTTCTTGAAGGAGTCAGTAGATCATCAAACACAGATGTTTCTTGAAGGAGTCAGTAGATCATCAAACACAGATGTTTCTTGAAGGAGTCAGTAGATCATCAAACACAGATGTTTCTTGAAGGAGTCAGTAGATCATCAAACACAGATGTTTCTTGAAGGAGTCAGTAGATCATCAAACACAGAGATGGTTCCAAAGCTTAGGAGCAACAGTCTGGAAGGATTTCTCTCCTCTGGTCCTGAAGTTCAGGAACCATCAGTAGATTCTGATCCACAGACCTCAGAGCCCGAGCTGGGGTGTAAGTCTGGATCAGATCACTGATGGAAGGTCTGACCATGAATAGATCTGAAAGTAAGAACCAGAATTTAAAAATGATCCTGAAAGAAACTGGAAGCCAGTGAAGAGTTTGAAGGAGAAATGTGAGTTCTTCTACTAGAGCGGCTCAGAATTCTCGCTGCAGAGTTTTGTATTGAATTTCATTCATTTAGAAAATATTTGAATTCTTAATTCAATTGTTCAAAATACGAATTAAACTTTTGAAAACATTCTATATTATTATTTATTAAAAACAAAACAACGCAACACAACAACAATACAATACATTTGAAATATTACATTCAACCATTCAATAGAACATTATTTAATCCAATTGTAAAAAAAACATTATAATCAAATGCTTGAAAAACAACATTTCAACAATTGAATCAAAGTTTAAAATGTTCATTCAATATTTCCACGTCACTGAAATACGTCCACGCAGTATATTTTGTATTGAAATCAGCATCACAGCACAAATACGTCATATCTAAGTATAGTTTGGAGTAAATCAGACTTGGCCAAATACTATTAATAGTTGGTCTGGTGTTTGTCAACTGACAGGAATCAACAGACCGGACCTCACACAGCAGGTGAACGACCGGTTTCGACTGGACCTCCTGCAGGTACGAGTATTGAAAGCATGGATGCATGAACTGAGGGGAGAGAAATCATATTTCCATCTCAGTACTAGGTGAAGGAAACTTCTGCTTGGATCTAGAAGGAGATGACAGTTTGCCTTCGAAACACAGAATCCAACATAAGGATGAACCTCATGACCTCAAGTGTTCTCTTGTGTCTTTTATTCAAGGATTGTTGACTTTAATGTGGAGGAAGAAATGTTTAATCTACTTCGTATAATCATTTATGTTCCGTTTGGTGAATCATTCGCAGTAGTTATGGTTGGTATAGAGTTTGGATTCATGGTGCAGCGGTTTAGTTCACACCTGTAGCTCCACCTGTCGTACACCTTTAGAAACTCAAAACTCACTAGTCTTTGACGCCACATGAACGTCAGCTTATAATGGACCACAAGCTCTTTCTCCTGCATCTTTTAGAAAAATAAAACCCATCCAGGATTTTTTTCGTCCTACTGAACACACACTTACAAACACTAGTCGCTCTAAATTTCACCTGTAAATTTAGAACCCAGGACGATGGAGTTCTTCATTCTTCTTTACCTGTTAAAAATAGGACTAAAATAATACAAAAATGTCAAACACTGAACTTTAGATCATCTCAAATGAAGCACCCATGCACACTTATACACACACACACGCACACTAAACACGCACACACACCTACACACACACACAGAAAGCGCAAATATTCTACTGTCTACACTGGAAGTGCCTGCGATATTACCAACAGTAATTCCGGAGTAATTCCTGTTTATACAGTTTTCTACCGTTTCCACTTCTGCCACAAACTAGCTGAACAAAATATTATTGACTTATTCAAGTTTTTCAGAATCAATTCTTCTCATGTGGAGCTTCAATCCAAGAGTTACAGACCAGCTGTATGGAGGTATTTGGATGTTTGTAAGTGTTTTTTTGGACGGAGATGAAGACGAAGACAACTGAGCTCCAGTCACTAAATTAAAATGAACAAAAATGTTTGTCTTTAACTCTAAAAAGAACAGATTACTCTGAAGATAATCCACATTAGTCGACATGAGGGCGAGTAGAAAATGAGTGAAGTTTCAATTTTGGTTAAATTATTACTTTAGTCTTTTCTTGATCATGGCCTTCCAACACCAATAATCAACTTATTTAATGTACTTTATTGCAGTGTCTTAACATGTTATTTGTTGCACACATCAATATTGTCATCAATAGTTTGTAGTTTCAACTTTAAACATATTCTATTGTAGGATTTTATTGAAAGTGTCTTTGTTTACTTGAAGAATGTTGGTGTTGTTGAACTAAACATAATCATTGAGCCTAAAAAACGTGTTTCATTAAAGCTGATGTAGTTCAGTTTTCAGTGGCTACTAACATAATTATTCATTTATCGTATAGCTGGAGATTTAAAACTCAACATTTATATACTTTTATTCTCAAATGTATAATCGTTGTTTAAAATAAATATTGAGATTAACAAAAAGTTTTACTGTAGAAAATATTCTGTTAAATTTTTATACTTTCATGTAAAAACACGTTATTTTAAGCATTATAATGTGTACTGGAGATCAGTAAATAAGTATTAATCATAACACAAGGTTATAGTTAGTGTTTCTCTCAATCACTCATTTATTTCCAATTTGATTTTTTACATGTAAATCTTGGTATTTTAAAGTTGAAATAAATTGCGTTCAATTCTTTTTTTTTTTAAAGCAACCATTCAGCTGCACTTATAAACATGATCTTAATGCACCAAACAATGGCTTGATTTCTGTTAGTTTGTCTTTTTTTTAATAGTTTTTCAAGAGCATGTGGTGGAGAAATGTTTATATATTTTAAAACTATTTTATTCTTAAATTCAGCTGCCCAGGAGCGGAGAAAAACACGTGGAGGACTAAGAAACCTCTCTGACAGAAAGCCCTGCAGGGCTGGACAATAATCCAGCAACAAATGTTCTGCTCTTCCATTCTGTGAAATCACCGTGAGAGTTCATTTGGGTTTGTCCGACAACTTCATAAATAGCTTCAGAGAAAATCGAATGTAAATTTGTGGCTAAAGATGTGACACGTTATAAAATGGCTCTGAGCCGGCGAGGAACTCGACAAACACGCGACCCCCAACATAGATCGACCAAATAATCCCAGGTCAAAAAAAACCACGAGTTCAAAGTAAGAGTTTTAAAATTCCAGTCCACAAAAAAAAAGCTGTCGGACGATGATGGAATGATACACGTTTCCCCGTCGCAGACGACAGGTAACAC
The DNA here is from genome assembly GCF_982586985.1 of Callionymus lyra. NCBI lineage: Eukaryota > Metazoa > Chordata > Actinopteri > Syngnathiformes > Callionymidae > Callionymus > Callionymus lyra. The sequence goes on from NC_141819.1 coordinate 6,548,373, forward strand.
GAGGTATGCCGGAGAAGACGAACAGTTCCATGTCTTCCCTTCACCTGTCATTTCCCATGATCGTTAGGTTCTGATCCGACCACATGAGTGACAGGAGGGGGACGGCTGCCGTCTGGCAAGAGGCCGCGTTACCTGATGTGTTTTGTCACCTCTTTCGGTTGCGTGAGCAGGCGTATGTGTCGAGGTGTTCCCTGCAGGGCGTCCGTGGCTCATCCTGCGATGCGTCCAGTCGTCCGCCCGGCGCTGCTCGGCGCCTGCAGCCCTCGGACACGCTGGACCGGCGAGAGCAAACTGTCAGTCAGGAGGTGCAGGACCTTGAAGCGCCGAGATGAACTCACCTCGCCTGCACCGGGAGCAACGCAGGGAATGTTTCTAACCCGGTGTCTCGCTGGGTCTGCGAAGAAGAATGGCGTGCGACTCCAGCACCAACATGTTGAGTTCAGGTTCTTTGTGATCTGTGCAACATTTGACTTCTGTCTAAAAGGTAATGGTTTGTTTTTGTATGCTTTTGATATGTTGTGTATCCTTTCCATGCACCTTCCTTTTGTTTCTCCTGTCACGTGACACCAAATGACGATCAGTACTTCTACGGCTGCTTCTTAAGCTTCCTGGTTCCAGTCCGTGGTGTCAAGTTATCCTCATTTCGTTGTTTTTGTTGTTGTTGAATTTTCTTTAATAAACTTGCAGGCGTAATCGCTGTCTTGTGCTACAATTTGAATGCAATATACCGAAGGTAGACACTCGAGGTGTGTCTCAAAACACATACTTGTGTACTTAAACTAAAAAACGTGTTTTTAGTGCATAAGTGCGTCTCAATTCTTAGTATGTAAAGTTAGTGCTCCATACACAGTAAATTTACACTAAAACGCCCACAAAACTGAGTATGGATCGATGGACACTTTCTACACTAAACGACTCCATCTTAGTGACGTTTACGTCATATATATATATATATATATATATATATATATATATATTCATATACATGTCTTCAGTGCTGATACCGCCGTAAATATCTTGTCATATTTCTCATATTTGTTGATCCAAACCAAACGTTCTGCCAGCAGGTGTCGCTAGTGTTCCTACAGCTGGTTGCAACATCATTAAATAGAAGTAGAAGAAGAAGCTGTCGTGTCATTTCCTGTTAGTGTGTAGCAGCAGAGTTTGATTTGAGACATACTATCTGTGGAGAATTAGTTACTATTTAGTACGTACACTATCCTGATGCACACTAACTTCTAGTATACTAAGAGAAGTATGTGATTTGAGACACAGCTCAGGTATTTATGTCATTAAGGTACAGTCATGCTGATTTATTATATGTATTTTATAATTTACAATATGTAATTTCCTTTTTTTAATTGTGAAATATCCTTGATAATTATATGTACAGTTGCAAATGTAGTCAATATCTACAGGGATAGATATATTTAAAGCAGAAATATGTAACATTTGACCTTTTTTCATATGTTCTATAAAAGTATTAGTTCTATAATATTAGTTTTGAACAAAACTCAGGTTCGGTGTTGCCTTTTGTTCCACATCTTCATTGAAAAAAAAAGGTCGAGTCTTTCTTGCTCCAGTGTTTGGTTTTCCTGACATCACGGACTCTTAAAACTTTTTTTGGACTTTGTTTTGTTTAGTTTTCGGTGTAAACTATTAAGCTTCAAAACTGGATCACGTGCAGTCATGAAACCACCGATGTTACTGTTAAAAACAAATACAAATATTGCAGTCAATCCTGTAGATCTCACAGATACCATGAGGTTAAAACTTACTAAATGTATATATTATTTTACTAGTTTATTAAATTATTAAACGGTGACAAGTGTATATTATTTTACTAGTTTATTGAATTATTAAACGGTGACAAGTGTATATTATTTTAGTGGTTTATTAAATTATTAAACTGTGACAAGTGTATATTATTTTACTGGTTTATTTAATTATTAAACTGTGACAAGTGTATATTATTTTACTAGTTTATTAAATTATTAAACTGTGACAAGTGTATATTATTTTACTGGTTTATTAAATTATTAAACTGTGACAAGTGTATATTATTTTACTAGTTTATTAAATTATTAAACTGTGACAAGTGTATATTATTTTACTGGTTTATTAAATTATTAAACTGTGACAAGTGTATATTATTTTACTGGTTTATTAAATTATTAAACTGTGACAAATGTATATTATTTTACTGGTTTATTAAATTATTAAACTGTGACTAAAGTGTATATTATTTTACTGGTTTATTAAATTATTAAACTGTGACAAATGTATATTATTTTACTGGTTTATTAAATTATTAAACTGTGACAAGTGTATATTATTTTAGTGGTTTATTAAATTATTAAACTGTGACAAGTGTATATTATTTTACTGGTTTATTAAATTATTAAACTGTGACAAATGTATATTATTTTACTGGTTTATTAAATTATTAAACTGTGACAAGTGTATACTATTTTACTGGTTTATTAAATTATTAAACTGTGACAAATGTATATTATTTTACTGGTTTATTAAATTATTAAACTGTGACAAATGTATATTATTTTACTGGTTTATTAAATTATTAAACTGTGACTAAAGTGTATATTATTTTACTGGTTTATTAAATTATTAAACTGTGACAAGTGTATATTATTTTACTGGTTTATTAAATTATTAAACTGTGACTAAAGTGTATATTATTTTACTAGTTTATTAAATTATTAAACTGTGACTAAAGTGTATATTATTTTACTAGTTTATTAAATTATTAAACTGTGACAAATGTATATTATTTTACTGGTTTATTAAATTATTAAACTGTGACAAGTGTATATTATTTTACTGGTTTATTAAATTATTAAACTGTGACAAGTGTATATTATTTTACTGGTTTATTAAATTATTAAACGGTGACAAATGTATATTATTTTAGTGGTTTATTAAATTATTAAACTGTGACTAAAATGTATATTATTTTAGTGGTTTATTAAATTATTAAACTGTGACAAGTGTATATTATTTTACTGGTTTATTAAATTATTAAACTGTGACAAGTGTATATTATTTTACTGGTTTATTAAATTATTAAACTGTGACAAGTGTATATTATTTTACTGGTTTATTAAATTATTAAACTGTGACAAATGTATATTATTTTACTGGTTTATTAAATTATTAAACTGTGACAAATGTATATTATTTTACTGGTTTATTAAATTATTAAACTGTGACTAAAGTGTATATTATTTTACTGGTTTATTAAATTATTAAACTGTGACAAGTGTATATTATTTTAGTGGTTTATTAAATTATTAAACTGTGACAAGTGTATATTATTTTACTAGTTTATTAAATGATTAAACTGTGACAAGTGTATATTATTTTACTAGTTTATTAAATGATTAAACTGTGACAAGTGTATATTATTTTACTAGTTTATTAAATTATTAAACTGTGACAAGTGTATATTATTTTACTAGTTTATTAAATTATTAAACTGTGACAAGTGTATATTATTTTACTGGTTTATTAAATTATTAAACTGTGACAAGTGTATATTATTTTACTGGTTTATTAAATTATTAAACTGTGACAAGTGTATATTATTTTACTGGTTTATTAAATTATTAAACGGTGACAAATGTATATTATTTTACTGGTTTATTAAATTATTAAACTGTGACAAGTGTATATTATTTTACTGGTTTATTAAATTATTAAACTGTGACAAGTGTATATTATTTTACTGGTTTATTAAATTATTAAACTGTGACAAATGTATATTATTTTACTGGTTTATTAAATTATTAAACTGTGACAAATGTATATTATTTTACTGGTTTATTAAATTATTAAACTGTGACTAAAGTGTATATTATTTTACTGGTTTATTAAATTATTAAACTGTGACAAGTGTATATTATTTTAGTGGTTTATTAAATTATTAAACTGTGACAAGTGTATATTATTTTACTAGTTTATTAAATTATTAAACTGTGACAAGTGTATATTATTTTAGTGGTTTATTAAATTATTAAACTGTGACAAATGTATATTATTTTACTGGTTTATTAAATTATTAAACTGTGACAAGTGTATATTATTTTACTGGTTTATTAAATTATTAAACTGTGACAAGTGTATATTATTTTACTGGTTTATTAAATTATTAAACTGTGACAAGTGTATATTATTTTACTGGTTTATTAAATTATTAAACTGTGACAAGTGTATATTATTTTACTGGTTTATTAAATTATTAAACTGTGACAAATGTATATTATTTTACTGGTTTATTAAATTATTAAACTGTGACAAATGTATATTATTTTACTGGTTTATTAAATTATTAAACTGTGACTAAAGTGTATATTATTTTAGTGGTTTATTAAATTATTAAACTGTGACAAGTGTATATTATTTTACTAGTTTATTAAATGATTAAACTGTGACAAGTGTATATTATTTTACTAGTTTATTAAATTATTAAACTGTGACAAGTGTATATTATTTTACTAGTTTATTAAATTATTAAACTGTGACAAGTGTATATTATTTTACTAGTTTATTAAATGATTAAACTGTGACAAGTGTATATTATTTTACTAGTTTATTAAATGATTAAACTGTGACAAGTGTATATTATTTTACTAGTTTATTAAATTATTAAACTGTGACAAATGTATATTATTTTACTAGTTTATTAAATTATTAAACTGTGACAAGTGTATATTATTTTACTGGTTTATTTAATTATTAAACTGTGACAAGTGTATATTATTTTACTGGTTTATTTAATTATTAAACTGTGACAAGTGTATATTATTTTACTGGTTTATTAAATTATTAAACTGTGACAAATGTATATTATTTTACTGGTTTATTAAATTATTAAACTGTGACAAGTGTATATTATTTTACTGGTTTATTAAATTATTAAACTGTGACAAGTGTATATTATTTTACTGGTTTATTTAATTATTAAACTGTGACAAGTGTATATTATTTTACTGGTTTATTAAATAACTAAACGGTGACAAGTGTATATTATTTTACTAGTTTATTAAATTATTAAACTGTGACAAGTGTATATTATTTTACTGGTTTATTAAATTATTAAACTGTGACAAATGTATATTATTTTACTGGTTTATTCAATTATTAAACAGTGACAAATGTATATTATTTTACTGGTTTATTTAATTATAAAACTGTGACAAGTGTATATTATTTTATTGGTTTATTTAATTATTAAACTGTGACAAGTGTATATTATTTTACTGGTTTATTAAATTATTAAACAGTGACAAATGTATATTATTTTACTGGTTTATTTAATTATTAAACTGTGACAAGTGTATATTATTTTACTGGTTTATTAAATAACTAAACGGTGACAAGTGTATATTATTTTAGTGGTTTATTAAAATGTCTACGTGATCACCTCACACAGGTGAACTCAAAAGTCCTCCCGGTCGCGGCACACTTTACCTCCGACACACAGAGGTCAGAGGTCGGCGTCCGGTGGTGGCACGAAGAGAAAGCGAGTCGTACTCAAGGCCACGTTTGTTGCTGAGCTGCGACGGCTTCTAACAGAACGAGAAGGCGAGAGTGTGTGTGTGTGTGTTTTAAGTGTGTGTTACTGGTAAGATCTTTAATCCAGTTAGAGGTAAAAGGGTGTGTGTGTTAGAAACGTTTCACCTCCAAGCTCAAAGCAAACAGGCTTACTGGTCATTAAGTCTCTTCTCTGCGGCGAGAACCCCAAGAAAAGTCGGTCGTCTTCTCTCTGCGCCGGAGATTAAGAGAAGAGAATATCTGGGGTCGTAAACAACGGCGTTACTTCATGAAAGCGGCGAAGTTTGAAGTTCAGTCGACCGCCACCGGGATCCGGGATAAGCTTCTTCCGCCGCTACGGGGGGATGGAGGGGTGGAGGGGGATCATCTGTTAAACAGGTTTTTTTTTTTCAATCTTTTTCACGGGCTTTTACAAAATCGATGTGAAATTGTGGAGCCATTTTTTTTTTGGGGGGGGGAATCATCCCTTAAATGCAACTGACGTACTTCAAAAGTGACACTTTGATTCAACACATACATCTTTCAAAGTTGTATTTGATAGATGTGCCTTTAGCATTCATGTAAACAACACGGATGCGACCGGAGCGGCGCGATGCTGTCTTTGATCGCGGCGCCCGAGCTTTGATCTGAGGAAACACGCTTTTTTTTTACCCCCTTCTCACCGAGGGGGGATTGGAGCAGACTCTGCGGTGAGATGGCCTCGGCGAGGGCGAGCCAAACATTGGCTTAAGCTGCGGATGCAAACAGTCAACATGCTGCTGGATAAATTAACAAAACATACACCCCGGTCTCACATGTTCGGGGGCAGTGAGCCCTGAGGGTCTTGATAAAGGGAAGAACCAGGGCTCCTCTATAATGCATTTGCACAGAGCCCCGGCACCATGTCGGGACAGGATGTTCACAGTGTCGGGGCCACAGATACTCGCCTCACACGGAATGGTTGAAATGGGCTCATACGTGACCTCGAGGACGGATCTGACAAACCCAGGCTGGAGTTTCACCGGCGGCACCGTCGCCGAAAACATCTGCTAATTGACGTTAAAGTCAACGACCGTGTCGAGAGAAATTTGAAGCTCGTGTACAAAACGTAGTGTGACGTCGAAGTGACGAACTCAGTGGGTTTTGTTAAGACAAGCGTTTATTTTAGCCGTGAAAACTATATTACACGTATAAACAAACACGTTCTTCGCACAATTACAACGATAATGACATTAAAAAAACACTTCACCTCACAGTCACTGTGTGTGTGTGTGTGTGTGTGTGTGTGTGTGTGTGTGTGTGTGCACATCAAAAACACTCCCCTCCCTGAAACCGTGAACAATAGTTCCGCCAAGAAAGTGACTTTGAAATTGAATTCATGTAGTTTATTGATGTTACATTTATTCTTACATTAGATATTATACCCATCCATCCATCCATCCATCCATCCATCCATCCATCCATCCATCCATCCATCCATCCATCCATCCATCCATCCATCCATCCATCCATCCATCCATCCATCCATCCATTCATCATTAAAGTTCCATCCATCCATCCATCCATCCATCCATCTATTTAATCCATCCATCCATCCATCCATCCATCCATCCATCCATCCATCCATCCATCCATCCATCCATCCATCCATCCATCCATCCATCCATCCATCCATCCATCCATCCATCCATCCATCCATCCATCCATCCATCCATCCATCCATCCATCCATCCATCCATCCATCCATCCATCCATCCATCCATCCATCCATCCATCCATCCATCCATCCATCCATCTATTTAATCATCCATCCATCCATCCATCTATCCATCCATCCATCCATCCATCCATCCATCCATCCATCCATCCATCCATCCATCCATCCATCCATCCATCCATCCATCCATCCATCCATCCATCCATCCATCCATCCATCCATCCATCCATCCATCCATCCATCCATCCATCCATCCATCCATCCATCCATCCATCCATCCATCCATCCATCCATCCATCCATCCATCCATCCATCCATCCATCTATTTAATCATCCATCCATCCATCCATCTATCCATCCATCCATCCATCCATCCATCCATCCATCCATCCATCCATCCATCCATCCATCCATCCATTTATTTTTACTTATATTACATCTTTTACGAAACTACTGCTTCATTCACACATACTTACAGAAAACGTTGTCGTAAAAAGCGTGTTTTTGTGTTGCTCTGTGTTGACCTGTTTTGCTGTGTGCGTTGTGTGTTTGTGTGTTTGTGTGTTTGCTGATCTGATGGTTGAATAAAAGCATAACCAGCTTGTTATCTGAGTAATAACTACGTTTTAATACAGCAAACAAGAGAAGAGCGCCGACACTCCCACCATTTTGAAGATGAAAAAAAGCCATCAGGATCCGAGTCTTCGTGTATCTAACAGCCCCCCCCCCCCCCCCCACCGTGGACAGGGAGCCCCGGGGGCCCCCGGAAGTGCAGGCCATGCAGCCGAGCGATCATCACCCCGGTCTTTGAATAAAAGCAGATTTTCAAAGAGCTGGCAGCAAGAATATCAAACAGTATTGATCACAATTTTAAAGAATTTGTTCTCACTTTTATTTGATTAAAATACATCAAAATGAAGTGAATTCATGTTAAAGAATTCAGGAACTTCTTCCACTGAGGTAATTTGAGCAGATATTTATTTTTACATAAATCCAGTTGCGCCGCTCGCATGTGTTGCTCTACTTGGCACGTCCCTCGTCGCTCTTTATGTTTTATGCATCGCAGCAGATGTGACAGAAAAAAAGTGCTTGTATATCAAATGAATACATATGTTACAGTGATTATCTTATTAGTGTTTTATCGTGAATAAATATTGATGCTTCTACAGGAAAGTCCCTCGTGATGACCCAGACCCGTGTCTCGAATCACGATCTTCTCTAAGTGCACTCTTTACAGTACACTGTAAGACTTACTACTTGTGCAGTGCACACATTTGGACAGTGTAGTACTGTCTCGAATCAAACTCTGCTGCTACACACTAACAGGAAATGACTCGACAGCTTCTTCTTCTACTACTTTTTAACACTGATCAACCAGTCGTTGAAACACTATCACTGACACTTGAAAACACTTTTCTTCAATAGAAACAAGTTATTAAGTTGTGTTTCATTGTGTTTCGGAACTCGAATGTTTGTATTGCATTGTACAGTTGTACGTTATTATTAGTAAAACAGCTTCAGCCAATCAGCAGCTTCGTAACATGTTGCGCGGGCACTTCCTGTTGGTGTCAAAGTCACATGATCGTCAGACCAGGAAATGAAAGAAAGGAAAGTGATTATGTTGATGAAGATCGTCTTCTTGTCGATATAAATGTTTTATGTGGTAAAAAGTATCATGTAAACGTTCTGTTGACGTTTCTTTAACCCATAAAAAATATTTTAAAGAGACGTTTGCATATGCAGCTTCTGACGTCATCACGTAGGAAGTCGGGGGACGATATTGTAGGGGGGACCGAAATTGTACCTACAACGGAAATGATGCGACAGCTTCTTCTTTTACTACTATTTAAGGATGATTTTAACCAGTTGTAGGAATACTATCGCCACCTGCTGGCAGCATGTTTGGTTTGGATCAAGAAATATAAGAAATATTGACAAAATATTTACGCCAGTATCAGCAGCGAAGACATGTTTATCCTCGTACTGCTGATGAAAATACACCTGGAAGTATTTGCATATATATATATATATATATATGACGTAACTTCTGTTGACTAAGATGGAGTCGTTTAGTGTAGAAAGTGTCCATCGATCCATACTCAGTTTTGTGTGTGTTTGAGTGACAATTTAGTGTGTATGGAGCACTACATTTACATACTAAGAATTGAGACGCACTTATGCACTAAAAATACTAAGTGTAAGTACGCAAGTATGTGATTTGAGACACAGCTTAGTTCTTTGTCCTCTTTATGAGACGAATATTGAATCACAAAAGGATCAAAAGTATCTTTTGACTGGCAGCTTGTAATAGAAACATTTTTCGTCTCTTTGACCTTTTCTTTTCAAACTGTCCGCTTCGGTTTTCAGGTTTGTTTGAAATAGAAGGGAAATGAGTTTTACAGCAGAACGGAGTGTGTCTCCTTCATGAACAGTTGGTCTCAGAGATGACGGTCAATTCGATCAATTTGATCCATTCTCACGTCACCCTTGACTTTCCTCATGCTTATGATAGTAAACAGACGTCGACGTAAATATGGTCAAACATGGAATAACAACCAATTACAACATGAGGCGATTTGGGCGTCTATGTATGTGGTGAATTTTCTCCGCTGTGGGATCAATAAAGAACAATCAATCAATCATTACACGAATGACAAACTAAACTTTACAACATGTTAACGCACAACAGCGCCGACACCTTACTGCTATCTTCAATAGTTTGGGTTCGAAGTCTTATATGGGCGCAGTTTCAGTGAATCTGCCAATCAAATAAGGTCTGAATCGGCGGCTGTGTTGTGTGGTGTCCCTCAAGGTTCTGTTCTGGTACCTTTATTGATTTTGCTGTACTTGATTCCCCTCGGTAAAATCATTCAGAGATTTCCCGATGTTTCTTACCACATCATTGTTTTGTATAGATTTTATGGGTATTATTCTGACTGTTTAAACGCTTTGTGACCCTGATCTGAAAAAGCGCTATACAAATATTACTTAATTACTTACTTGAATCGAGAAGCATCCAAAGCCTCGCGGAACATCCCAGTCATTCTATCTATCTATTGTATTATTAGTATTATTGACCTGGATCAGCTCTGCGGTGACTTCACTCCTGACTTAGACCTTCGACCAAAGCCGACGTCTCCGCCGTGCACTCCCTAGGAGCCGCCTGCTCTCACCGGGAGATGGACGCCAGAGACCGAAGGAATGTTTTGACAGATCTGATGGGAGGTTCTCTGTAGGTCACGTGACCCGACCGTCTGATTCACTGACTCCATCAAGTTCAGTGCAGACGTCACCGTGCCAGGCCGAACCTAGCACCGCTCCCCCCGAATAATGAACTGCGGATGACCAGGGAGTCCAGAGAAAGTTGAACAGGAAAACAAAGACGACCTCTCTGGAGAGAGCGGGGGGGGGGGCATCATGTGGGTGATGTTGAGAATAGGTAAGAAATAATAATGCAGGAGGTTGGACGATGAACTGCCGCAGGTTCATGTGTGGAATGGTTGGCCTGGAATGAAGCAGAACCAGACCAAACAAAAACCTCCCTCTTAAAAACAAACAACATGGGATTCGAGGATGACAGAGTTACAACGTTGCAGTTACACCATTCTGGCACGTGGGGGAGCTAGAAACAACATTTCAGGACTTTCCTGTTGTTGCTTTAATCATGTCCAGATAACGCACCCTGTTTTGATTTTTGACACTTATCGCAGTGTTTTCAATGTGTTTAAAATGATAAATCACTTGATTACTCTAAAATCCTATTAATGGTAAAATATGTGCGTTAACTTTTGAGTTATGTTCATGAATTCAGCTCTAAATGAAAAAATCGAGTTGATTTACTAACACATAATATGCATATTTTGTTGAAAAAATAGTTACAATAATTTGCAATAAGTTATTATATACTTATTATATGTTAATTCAAGTTATATTATTTGTTTTTGTCACAAAATTGTGTCTAAAATATTTTAAACACACTTTAATGAACTTTAAACCATTAATGTTCAATCATTGTGTGTATGTGCGTTTGTGTTGTTGTAAAAGGGGCTGTGTGACTCTATTGTATCATCAGTGTGTGTGTGTGTTGTTGTGATGTGTGACTCTATTGTATCATCATTGAATGTGTGTTGTTGTGATGTGTGACTCTATTGTATCATCAGTGTGTGTGTGTTGTTGTGATGTGTGACTCTATTGTATCATCATTGAATGTGTGTTGTTGTGATGTGTGACTCTATTGTATCATCAGTGTGTGTGTGTTGTTGTGATGTGTGACTCTATTGTATCATCAGTGTGTGTGTGTTGTTTTGATGTGTGACTCTATTGTATCATCAGTGTGTGTTTGTACAAAACTCTCTTTTCATTGAAATATTGACATTAGAAAATGATCTTAAACTCCGCCCACTGAAAACACTTTCTGGAGATGAAATCTTGTTGACCATAACCACACCCGCTCTGGTTTGTCACAGCGCATCATCGATCGTCTCCACCTCCAAGGGACCCGTTGTATAAACAAAGCAGGTGTGATTACAGCTGGAGGAGGAGTGAAGCCATTATTACATCATAATGGACTCTCGTAACCTCTTGTTCGTCCAGATTTTAGAGCAACTTTATAAAGTAATGAGTGGAAAACATGGTCATGATGAGGAACTTACTGCGTCTTGGAGAGAAGAACATTCACTACATGACACCAGAGTTGATCATTAGTTGACCTTTAAAGAACTAGGATAAAAAATAAGATACGATTTTGAAAGAAAAACTTTTTTTTTGGTTTTGATTGAAAAATAAATCGATCCAGTGCTTTCGAATAGCCATACATAATTGTGGAAAGAAAATATTATGTTATATTTCTCGGTATTAATATTTTCTAACACCCCTAGTATTTGTTAAATTATGAGCCTTTATTAAACTTTTTGTCACACACACACACACACACACACACACACACACACACACACACAGGTAGACATGTTTTATTTCTATTTACTTCAAGAGAGGAACAGCTGATATCTCTTTGAGTTGTTGTAACTGTTCATCCAAACATGTCCCACAGTCACAGCAGCGATGATACGTACTGTCTCTCTCTCTCTCTCTCTCTCTCTCTCTCTCTCTCTCTCTCTCTCTCTCTCTCTCTCTCTCTCTCTCTCTCTCTCTATCACACACAGTTACAACAACAAATGAATTCATGGGGTCAGTGACTGTCAGAAGCTCTGACTCCCCAGTGGACCTGCTGCGCAATATTATCTTTCTGCCATCACCCCTGGGCAACCTGAAGGCAGTATATACTTGAACATTCGACGCAGACGTAAACGCTTTTGGCATCTATCGCAGTGTTGAGCAGTCAACTCTATAAGTCGGCTCCGGAGCCTCACGCGATATGGAACGACAACACACTCTGACACTCACACCGGTTGACAATAGCCAGCCTGAGGATTGTTCTCGGCTCCTGCCTGCAGACACAGTTTGAATCGGATTACTCGACGCATGCTAGAGGATGCAGAGAATACATTAATAATAAAAAACAATATATACTTATTGTATATAAATGTATATTTGTATTGAGAGCAGTGAGATCAGCCACGGTCGGGTCACCTGGAAGAGTCTGTTGAGGCCCAAAATAAACTCAGTGACTCCAGAAAAATGAATGTTGAAAGTCAGTGCATCAGAGGATGCTTTTAAAAACTATATATAAATTACATTTATGTAGTAGACGTATTTGTTCTTGCAGTTCATCTGCAGATTGTACTTTGGGAGAGCGCCATCCCCAGGTTATAGCTTTAAGAAAATAAAGTTGCTGAAATCTTTACTTATGGAACCTGCATGAAATTCTTCCCCAATGTAGCATCAATGTTAAACAGTGATACATTTATTGTCAAATATTGTGATTTTAAATAAATCCCTGCAAACATGGGCTGAAAAATGTTAACATTGTTTTCGGAGACGTGCTTAAGTCAGGACCTTGAGAAAGAAAATGGTAAAACTCTAGTTCACCCAGATCACCCATCTGTACCTGAGGACCAACTTTCAAGCTGAAGATTTTCTGTTATCCTGGAGAATTTGGAAGAAGTTAACAGTTGTTTCATTGTTAGCAGGTCCAGAGCATAATGCTACCACCTCCTTGATTGACAGTAGACGGGGTGTTAGACGGGGTGTTCTTTGAGGTGGAACTTTTCCCCTCCAAACATATAGCATCTCAAGATTTCCTCCTTAAGTTGATGGAGATCTTTGTGCAACAGACCTGAGAGACACAAGGAATGTCAAGGCCCGTTCGTCAACCGTACTACGGGGCTTCTCTCCAAGAAGAAGAACTTTAACTCAATGAACCGGATGAATGCACCACTTCAATCCCAGGACTGGGTCATGCATTCATCCCATCAGTCACCTCTGGTCATGTGAGGACCAAAGTACTGTAGTCCAAAGACTCCTTGTCTCTTTCATTAAGTCGACTCGACACATTTGAGTTTGTGCTGCCAAACTAGGTGGAAAGAAAAGATGCCAAACTGTTCCGAAAAAAAAACAACAGAAACCATAACCAAGTGGACTTGTAAGCTCTTAAACCCTCCTCGCCCTGCTGGGAGACAGAAAACACGAGGCAGAAACCAAAACACACCAGGGACATGTTTCAGGAAGAAGCTTTAACAAACCCTGTGTCAAAAAAAATTAGTTCGATCAACCCGAAGCCAAAATTCCCCTGCAGGGAACTCATGCTCGAGGATTTAGAAAACCCCTCGTTAATGAAACAAATCTAACACGATTCCTCATGAAGATGGAAAATGAAAGTCTGCGTTTGCAGGAAGGTCCTTTTATAAAGTGAATGCATTGTACGACAAAAATGATATTTCTGGAGAGCAAAACGAATACAAAAAGGAAAATTGGCCATTCTTGATTTTTTTTCAACATGACCATGTTTTGAACTTATTGTGTGAATGCTAGGAAGCGTTCACACAATTGAGATCCTGTTTTCTTCTGACCTAAACTGTGTGCCGCTTCTACTCCCACAAATTTTATCCGATTTAATCGGTTCAACTATGTTCTCGCTTTCTTTTATCTCTTCCACTTTTTCTTTTATATTGTACCCCATTCATTTCGATGGGGAAAATATTCAACTCATGTTTCAACACCTTGACCTACTTCTTCTATTTTTACTAGTAATTCAACTACTACTTTCACTACTACATCTACCACTATTACTACTAATACTTATAGTTTTACTACTAATTCCACTTCTTCCAATGTAACTACTAATTCCACTAATACTTTCACTACTACTTCCACTAGTACTACTACTACTACTTATACTTTTACTACTAATTCTACTACTACTTTTATTTTTCTACTACTTATACGTTTACTCCTAATTCCACATCTTCTACTTTTACTATTAATTCCACTTGTTCTACTTTTAATACTACTTCATCAGCATAGCAGGGTCAGCATCCACACTGCAAGTTGCTTTGAAATCTGGGCGAACAAGTGGTTACGAGAATCCATTTTGACGTAATAATTGCTTCACTCCTCCTCCTGCCAGCTGTGATCACGCCCCGCTTTGTTTATACAACGAGTCCCTTGGAGTGGAGACATTGGGATTGTTGATGCGCGGTGACAAACCTCGATGTTGGACTAATCACAGCAGAGTGGGTGTGGTTATGGTCAACAAAATTTCATCTCCAGAAAAACATGTTTTCAGTGGGCGGAGCTTAAGATCATTTTCTTATGTCAATATTTAAAGGAAGACGTTTTGTCCAAACTCACACACACTTATGATACAATAGAGTCATACATCACAACAACACACACACACTGATGATACAATAGAGTCATACATCACAAAAACACACACACACTGATGATACAAGAGTCACACATCACAACAACACACACTGATGATACAATAGAAATACAAAGAAATGCAAATACAAAACCAAATTGCATGTTTACATAACCATCTTAAAATGTTGAATGTGTTATTTATTGTGATTATTATACAGGCTATACATGGTTTGCCATTTTATAATTTTTTGTGTGGCAGCCATGTTTGCGTCCACAACAACACACACATGCATACACACATTAGTTGCGGTTTAAATGCCTGAGCAACGAAAATGATCCAATAACGACTATACAACTCTTTATTATTCACCCATTGGTCAGTTCTTCGTCCTGATCGCACTACGGCAACATTCGCCGGAGACTTGATGGCGTTGATCGACCAGATCGTACTTCATCGTAAGGAGACACAACTGGCTGAAGCAGAAAGAATTATTCACAGAGATAAATCGTTAAACTATGGTGACGAACTGTGCTTTGGCGTACTAACCTGCCTCCCCTTTGCTGTTTGCCTTCCTCCTGGATCCCTGCAGGACATCCGTTTTAGGAACTCTCAGGCCAACCTTAAGCAGCCAGTTCCACTGGGATATGTCCTTTACTGCACTCGGGCGTCCGTGGATACATTCCTGACAGGCTTGTGAGGCCCCTGGTTCAGCCGTGGGTTGGCAGCGCTCGGGACAGCTCAGTGTCCCGGCCTATCAATCTGCTGGTATTAAAGGCTGTGTACAACGTCCTGCCTCACCTCGCTCTCCAGCTGTAACACTTCAACATCTTGTTCTCTTCACACACAGCGCCGTGGATCATGTGAAAGGACAGGGGGAGAGTAAAAAAACACAACTCAAGAACCATCTTAATAAAGCAAGTAAGTAAGTAAGTAAGTAATAGTTATTTGTAAAGCGCCTTTCTAGACCAGGGTAACAAACGGCTTGAACAATCAAAAGAAATAAACCGTTAAAAAATCCTACAAATCTAAAACCTCTAAAAGGCCAAGTTAAGACAAAGACAGGAGTCTCAGAGAATCAAGGAAAAGCACAAATAAAAGTGTCTTGAGATGTTTCTTGAAGGAGTCAGTAGATCATCAAACACAGATGTTTCTTGAAGGAGTCAGTAGATCATCAAACACAGATGTTTCTTGAAGGAGTCAGTAGATCATCAAACACAAATGTTTCTTGAAGGAGTCAGTAGATCATCAAACACAGATGTTTCTTGAAGGAGTCAGTAGATCATCAAACACATAGATGTTCCTAAAAGGAGTCAGTAGATCATCAAACACAGATGTTTCTTGAAGGAGTCAGTAGATCATCAAACACAGTGATGGTTCCAAAGCTTAGGAGCAACAGTCTGGAAGGATTTCTCTCCTCTGGTCCGGAAGTTCAGGAACCATCAGTAGATTCTGATCCACAGACCTCAGAGCCCGAGCTGGGGTGTAAGTCTGGATCAGATCACTGATGGAAGGTCTGACCATGAATAGATCTGAAAGTAAGAACCAGAATTTTGAAATTGATCCTGAAAGAAACTAGCAGCCAGTGAAGAGTTTGAAGGAGAAATGTGAGTTCTTCTACTAGAGCGGCTCAGAATTCTGGCTGCAGAGTTTTGTATGAACTGCAGGCGAGACACATCCTTCTTGTTAAGACATCTCTGAGGTTGAAGTAATGTGAACAACAAAGAGATCATCACAGACATGACTTGATAAATTCATTATTTTGGAGCCATCTTGAATTCATAAAAACTATTAATGGTTTGTTGTTGTGGTTTTTTCTCTTAGCAATAGCCTTTAATAGTTCAGAAAAGACAATGTCCCTAAAGAGATTGTTCCATGTTTATATTTATACTTTTCTACGCTGCGCAGTTTAGGCTGTTTTGTTCTTTCTGCATCACAATATCATGGTCTATTAATAATCGCAATATCACTTTCAATAAATCTCCCACAAACTCTCAGTTTAAACTCACGCTCACACGTGGACAACATGTCTTATAACATATATAGTCTGTATTATAATGACACAAGCACTTGTGATACATCTGCAGTGTGTTTAGAGTTTAACCATCTTTTAATTACCTTTAAGTTTTGAAGTTTATTGTTGCACAGCTCAAATCAAGCAAAAACCCTTCACTGATATTAGCAATATAAAGAATTCTGATTCTGATCGACACATAGAGTCACTTTCAAGAAGGATGACGTGGGTAATTACACTTCCTAATGGGACTCGTTGTATACTTGGACAGGTTTGAGGGCCGTCAAGCCAAACTAAGACATTTACAAAGAAAAATAGGCTTAATATGACATGAACTAAATACATGCAAAAGGATAGAACTAATCTAAAGTATGGGATATTGTTTCATTTGATTTATATACACAATTAAAAGGATCCAAAATGTTTCAATAAGATAAAACATACTTTTAAGTTAGTCTTTGAATCAAGTATTGTGGTAAAATATATACTTAAATAAAACACTATACAAATAAGTCATAAACTTGAGTAACTGAGAAACTGCGTGGTTGAGGTTTGGAATCTAAAATGTGTCCTGGCTTTAATGTGTAATAAGATTTGAGCAAGTGAAGAAATCCTGTTCTCGTCCCACTGAATCTTTTACAAACACCAGAGGCTCAACATCCACAGCAGAATCACGTCTTTCCTTCAACAGAGAATAACAGAGTAGTGTTTGGGTCACTCGGGAGAAACATGTAACATCTTGACATTGTTTATTTCTTTGTATTTTCTGTGATTATTGCTTTAATTTGAACAACCCTGACTAGTGTAGGAACTTATCTCTCTTATTCTATCAGTTCTCATAACTGGGTAACTTTTCTGGATCAAGGTTTATGTTTTGATGTTTTTGTAAATAAATGTTTTATAAATTCTCGCGTTTAAATTCACAACGTTGTAGTTACACTCGTCTGACAGTAGGGGGAGGATTTGCTATTTGAAAAGTGCAGACTTGGCCATTGAAGGTCAACGAATGTTGCTCTAAAATCTGGACGAACGAGAGGTTACGAGAGTCCATTATGACTTAATAATGGCTTCACGCCCCGCTTTGCTTATACAACAAGTCCCTTGGAGGTGTAGACCATGGGTGACGTGCTGTGACAAACCTCCATGTTTGACCAATCACAGCAGAATAGGTGTGGTTATGGTCAACAAGATTTAATCTCCAGAACAACAGTGTTTTCAGTGGGCGGAGCTTAAGATCATTTTCTAAAGTCAATATTTCAATGAAAAGAGAGTTTTGTACAAACACACACTGATGATATAATAGAGTCACATATCACAACAACACACATTCAATGATGATACAATAGAGTCACACAACACAACAACACACACACCAATAATAGATAGAGTCACACATCACAACAACAGACACTGATGATACAATAGAGTCACACATCACAACAACAGACACTGATGACACACTAGAGTCACACAACACAACAACACACATTTAATGATGACACAATATAGTCACACGACACAAATTCAATGATGATACAATAGAGTCACACATCACAACAACACACATTCAATGGTGATACAATAGAGTCACACATCACAACAACACACATTCAATGATGATACAATAGAGTCACACGTCACAACAGCACACATTCAATGATGATACAATAGAGTCACACAACACAACAACACACATTCAATGATGATACAATAGAGTCACACATCACAACAACACACATTCAATGATGATACAATAGAGTCACACATCACAACAACACACATTCAATGATGATACAATAGAGTCACACGTCACAACAGCACACATTCAATGATGATACAATAGAGTCACACAACACAACAACACACATTCAATGATGACACAATAGAGTCACACAGCACAACCACACACACACACTGACGATACAATAGAGTCACACAACACAACAACACACATTCAATGATGATACAATAGAGTCACACAACACAACAACACACATTCAACGATGACACACTAGAGTCACACAACACAACAACACACATTCAATGATGACACAATATAGTCACACAACACAAATTCAATGATGATACAATAGAGTCACACATCACAACAGCACACACACACTGATGATACAATAGAGTCAAACATCACAACAGCACACACACACTGATGATACAATAGAGTCACACATCACAACAACACACACACAATGATGATACAATAGAGTCACCCATCACAACAACACACACACACACTGATGATACAATAGAGTCACACATCACAACAACACACACACACACACTGATGATACAATAGAGTCACACATTACAACAACACACACACACACTGATGATACAATAGAGTCACACATCACAACAACACACACAAACTGATGATACAATAGAGTCACCCATCACAACAACACACACACACACTGATGATACAATAGAGTCACACATCACAACAACACACACACACACACTGATGATACAATAGAGTCACACATTACAACAACACACACACACACTGATGATACAATAGAGTCACACAACAACACACACACACTGATGATACAATAGAGTCACACAACAACACACACACACTGATGATACAATAGAGTCACACATCACAACAACACACACACACTGATGATACGTCCATGGGTTTTAACGTGTGTATATTTTGGGAGCGTGTGACAACGATTAGTCACGACAAGACAGAAACGTAAATAAAGCCAGAGACTCTGTGAAAAAGGTGCAACAGGTGTGAATCTGCCACAGAGACTCGTACAAGTCAGATCACGGCACAATGAGGTCATTGTGAAACGTGCATTCCTGTGAAAGGCCCTCGAACCTTCACAGGGCGGTGTGTGTGTGTGTGTGTGTGTGTGTGTGTGTGTGTGTGTGTGTGTGTGTGTGTGTGTGTGTGTGTGTGTGTGTGTGTGTATGTGTGTGCACCTTGAGATCACACACGCAGGGATAAGTGGCAGTATTTTTTTGCGTGTGTCTGCAAAGTCTGCTTTCGTCAGATGTCATCCCGGTGAAAGTCATGTCCTGAAGGTTCGCCATGAGTCCGTGGGCGTGTTATGCGTCTTTATTTCCCAATTTCCCAGTTGTCTGTACAAAGGTCCGCACCAGCAAGTCACGGCTGGTTGTGTAAGTGACATGCGTGGCTGGGAGGATCGGTGTGTGTGCGAGTGTGTGTGCGAGTGTGTGTGCGAGTGTGTGTTACAGCTGTCGGGCTTCGCTTGAACGATGCCTGACATGTGCTGGTGCCTCGCTTCTCTACACTTGACTGGAAGCATATGCTGCAGCACAAGCAAGACTCTGTGAGGGACGGCGGTGACTTCCTGCACATCTGGTAGCTTTAGCCTCCTGTGCAGGTGAGCCAGACCCCGGTTCAGCGTGTGAACGCTCGCTCTTATCGTCGCCATCGCTCTCAGGATCTTATTTTTAAAGGTTCAAATCAAACCTCGGCGCAGACCACTCGCTGACCTCCCCTGCACCTGCATTCCTCGCTTCCACATTCCTCGTCCTGACCACGGGCCGGGATCTCTTCCCTGACAAAGCACGGCAGGGCCTCCCTCCCTACACCCTGTGCAGTGACTGTCCATGTAAAGAGAAGGAAATACAAATGTTATTTATGTTTAAGAACATGAGGTTTAAAGCATAACAAATGTTAAAAAAAGAAAAAAAAAAAGACAATATAAACAGTTAGAGACAATGTTTTTTTTTTCCTCTTGTTGATCAAGTCAAACAAGTTTAGAGAAGACTAAACAAAACATGGATGGATGGATAAACGGACAGATAAATAGATAGATCAATAGTTAGATAGATGGATGTACGGATGTATGGACGGACGGGCGGATGGATGGATGGATGAAAGAATGGATGGATGGATGGATGGATGGATGGATAAACGGACAGATAAATAGATAGATCAATAGTTAGATAGATGGATGTACGGATGTATGGACGGACGGGCGGATGGATGGATAAACAGACAGATAAATAGATAGATCAATAGATAGATGGATGGACGGACGGGCGGATGGATGGATGGATGGATGGATGGATGGATGGATGGATGGATGGATGGATAAACAGACAGATAAATATATAGATCAATATATAGATGGATGGATGGATGGACGGATGGATGGATGGATGGATGGATGGATGGATGGATGGATAAACAGACAGATAAATAGATAGATCAATAGATGGATGGATGGATGTACGGACAGACGGGCGGATGGATGGATGGATGAATGGATGGACGGACGGACGGACGGATGGACGGATGGATGGATGGATGGATGGATGGATGGATGGATGGATGGGTAAACTTTATTCATCCCTCTGCAGCTCTCCTTCAGGAAATAGTTTTTCCAGCTCACAGCAACACGATAGATTCACGAAAGGAATCTTGAACAACAAGAACAGAGTGGAATAAAAAAAGAAAGAACAAGATGAAACAATCTAAAGATAAAGATAAAGAACATAGATCAAAGGAAAATAAAAGGACAAAAAAGACAAAGGATACAAAGATAAACGTGGTATAGAATCATCTTTTTACTGCTGCCCACAAACTTAGAATTAAACAGCCTAACAGCACAATCCCTGAGTCCATTAGTGTTGCATCATGGGTGCAACAACTACTTGTTGTTCCTAAAATCTATTGTATTTTTACTATACATTACAGGAACACTTTTTTGTTTGATCTAATCCAGAATATTTATTGTATTCATTAAATTTGGAATAGTTTTAACACAAAACGACACAAACCTGATGGAAGACGACACCTGGAGACTGTTTGACGCGTTTATTTTAAACTAGAACAACATGGTAGAATGAAACAGCTGCATTTATCTGAACGGCATATTGACTTTGATACTATTGAGTCCATGAATTCGATAGAAATAGAAACAATCTAAATCAAATAATTGTAATGTAACAGTGGAATTCTCAGACGACTCAAATCACGTCTTCAACTTCCAGGAAAACACATTTAACAGCAGTAGAACCGTCGTCGTTTGTGTCAGCTATCCCATGATGCACTGCAGGGTGAACAGTAAGTAAGTAAGTATAATAAAGTTGGAGTCCACAAATGTGTCCCAATGAGTAGTGTGCGAAATTGTAGTGCCACATGCACCCAATAGGCCAGAAAAATATTTTATATTATTTTATTTTATTTTTATTTTTATGAATAATTGCTGTATTGCTGTGGCTAATTGGAAAAAAAGAACAATTTCCCAAGGAGACCTCCTGAGGGATCAATAAAGTTCTACCTAACCTAACCTAAAGTTGAGTGTGGATCGATGGACACTTTCCATCCTTAACGACCTCCATCTTAGTGACGTAGATGAAGCCAAACCAGGGTAATTAAAATTCTTCAAGGGCCACATTAAATTCTGTGAATGTTGTTAGGGGCCGTCAAGCAAAAAGAAAGACGAAAAAAATCCCTAAAAAAAAAGGACATTCGTCATTAGGCCATGATATTTATTAAACTAAATAAGCTGCAATTTTATTCTTGTATAAAATGATTTTTTTTTCAAAACAATTTCTTCAACTAACTTTAAATAAATATTTTAAGGGATTAATATATACTCAAAAAATGACACACAAAAAGGAGGGTAAAGTAAATAAGTGTTTACACTTTTTAATGCATTACAACCATTTATACATGATCATACTTTGGCATTATGAGGGCCGCATGAATACAGTCAAAGGGCCGCATGTGGAGCAGATACCGACGTACATGTGTCGAGGAAAACACTTGTTTTACCACAAAAACAACACAACAACAGTAGTAACACAATGAAACACAACTTAATAACTTGTTTCAATTGTATAAAAGTGTTGTCAAGTGTCAGTGATAGAGTTTCAACGACTGGTTGATCAGTGTTAAAAAGTAGTAGAAGAAGAAGCTGTCGAGTCATTTCCTGTAAGTGTGTAGCAGCAGAGTTTGATTTGAGACAGAACTACACTGTTGAAAATTTGAGTATGGCACAAGGAAGTGCACTGTCTTACAGTGTACTGTAGAGCAGTTTTGGTTAGTGTGCATCAGTATAGTGTACGTACTAACTAGTAACTAATTCTCCACAGATAGTATGTCTCAAATCAAACTCTGCTGCTACACACTAACAGGAAATGACGCGACAGCTTCTTCTTCTACTACTATTTAAGGATGATTTCAACAAGCTGTAGGAACACTATCGCCACCTGCTGGCAGGCATGGAGCACTACATTTTGCATACTAAGAATTGAGACACACTAATGCACTAAAAATACTAAATGCGATTGGAGACACAGCTCTCAAGTTTGTGTTTTCTTGAGGGAGTGACAAGTTTTTTTTTCTGAAAAGTGACTTTTCATCATAATCAGAAATAACTTTATCGCCAGTTATGTCAAAGGAATATTGTAAAAACAAAACAAAAACAGAAATTTATGGTGGTGAAGTAGAAAAGGCGAGACACTCACCACTTATAGTCCTTTTCTTTTGTTTTTGGGAGACTCGTTTTTTCTTGTGTTCTTCATCTTTAGAGAGAGTTTTTTTGTATAGTATTTATTGCAGGAGTTCCTGAGAATTTCAGTTTAGTGACATTTTTCTTTACATTTTGTCTTCATTCTTCACTTCTTTTTCATGCTTTGTGTTTGGACTTCATGGCATATTTAAGTCACTTTGCTTAAAAGAATCAGGTAAAGATATACGTTGTAAATAAAATAATACGTCTTCAGCCCCGGCCTGACAAAATGTGGCTGTGACGATACATTTCTTTCAGCTCCGCATTTGCAATATTGCGATTCTTTATTTGGTTATTTCTGCCGATGAATATAGTAACGTGTACAACCGTAGTCACAGGAACATCAAGCTGCTTGGCGGGGGTCTTGCAGCCTTTAACATGCTTGTCTACTATTTTCCCATCATCTCTACATGTATTTTATAATAAAGAACTGTCTTTAAATACAGCGTTTTATCTTAAATTTGGTTTTATATTTAATATGAGTGTGTATGTTCTCCCCGTGTTGTGTGGGTTTACTCCGGACACTCCGGTTTCCTCCCACAGTCCAAAAACATACAGAGGTTAATTGAGAACTTGGGGGGAATTTTCAATATGCATGAGTGTGTGTGTGAATGGTTGTCTGTCTTTGTGTGTCCTGCGAGAGACTGGCATCCTGTCCAGGGTGTCCCCTGCCTCTCGCCCTATGGTACTGGGATAGACTCCAGTCTCCCCGCGACCCACGACAAGGAATAAAGTGGTAGAAAATGAATGAATGAATTTGTGTATGTGGCCATTTATCATGATATTTATTAACCCGAGACAAATAAACATAAAAAAAGCAGTTTTGACGGATAAGTTTGTGTTTGTGCGACGGGGCTCGAGTCCAAAAAGAGAGTTTCTTGGTCTTGTTTCCTGTTACCAGGCCATCAGTCCAAGATAAACTGACATCGACAGGGTCTCGGTGTGCTGGGGTGTTTGTTTTGGACGGCGGGTTTGCAGGAGATTGGAAAGTCCAGCGGTGGTTAATGTGTGTGTTTAGGTCCGAGGTCATGAGGGTGACAACAGGTACACTCTGCCACTACAGAGATGTGGCTCCTGCTAATCACAGCTAAACACCATCAAGACACGGACACTCTTGCGCCGAGTGCCGAGCTCTCCCTGTGCACGGAGTCCAGGAGAGGTCAAGCTGCGACGCTGTCAAGAGCTTTTCCCTCATCAGCCTTTGAAATAACTCTGACCGACGGACGGGGAACTGCAGCGAAGAACCGGAGGAGATGATGGTGGACTGATGACAATGGGATGTAAAGGTGACTTTTAATGACTCAGTTTCCTATGATGGATTCAATGAAATGTGAACAATGTAACTCAATGAGGAAAAATAAGATAATACTTCACTGACAAAAAGATTGATGCAAATATTTAGCGAACAAACTTCATATCTGGTGAGGTAAAGTCGCCGGGTATTGATGGTGCGAGTCTAATTTTAGATTTAGATTTAGATTTAGATTTAGATTTAGATTTAGATTTAGATTTAGATTAAGATTAAGATTAAGATTAAGATTAAGATTTAGATAAAGATTTAGATTTGGATTAAAATTTATATTTAGATGTAGATGTAGAAGTAGATGTAGATGTAGATGTAGATAAAGATAAAGATAAAGATAAAGATAAAGATAAAGATAAAGATAAAGATTTAGATTAAGATTAAGATTAAGATTAGGATTAGGATTAGGATTAGGATTAGGATTAGGATTTATATTTAGATTTAGATTTAGATTTAGATAAAGATTTATATTTAGATTCAGATTAAGATCAAGATTAAGATTCAGATTAAGATTAAGATTAAGATTAAGATTAAATAGTTCTTCCAGCTCACAACACAGACGATAATTCATAAACAAGAACAAAGTGCAATAAAAAGAAAGTACAAGATGACACAATCTAAATCTAAAAATAAAGAACATAGAACAAAGAAAAATAACAAAGTATACAAAGACTAACATAGAACAGCCCCAGCTCCTGCCCCCGAACTCAGAATTATACAATTTAATAGCCCGATGAGTCCTTGAGTCTATTAGTGTTGCATCATGGGAGGAGCATTCGTGCTTCATCTACTTCTCTGCTCACTGATGACAGTGTTCAGAGGATGACTGTCATCATCCATGATGGACAGTAGTTTGTTCAATGATCTCCTCTCAGCAACTGTCACCAGTGAGTGAGTTAAAATTTGCTTTAATCATTTAAGTTTGAATCAAGTCTTGAACTTCCATAATGAGGCAACTGGACTGACAAGAGTTTTGGGGAGGATGGTTCAGGTCTCATGCAAGAGGTTTACTGAGACAACTGGGAGGAGTTGGGATGGTTTTTCACTTCACTAGTCGGCAGGATGGTTCACCCAGAATATCACTGATGAAAGTGAAGTATATCAGCATCTGATACATTTATTGACGTTTAATCTTATGTAACATATGCTGGTAAAGGTTTTTGATTTCCATCAATCCTTCCATCCATCCATCCATCCATCCATCCATCCATCCATCCATCCATCCATCCATCCATCCATCCATCCATCCATCCATCCATCCATCCATCCATCCATCCATCCATCCATCCATCCATCCATCCATCCATCCATCCATCCATCCATCCTTCCATCCTTCCATCCATCCATCCATCCATCCATCCATCCATCCATCCATCCATCCATCCATCCATCCATCCATCCATCCATCCATCCATCCATCCCACTATCCTTGCAATCATCCATCCATCAATCCTTCGATTCATCCATCAATCTTTCCATTTTTACCATTCACCATTCACCATCCATCCATCCATCCATCCATCCATCCATCCATCCATCCATCCATCCATCCATCCATCCATCCATCCATCCATCCATCCATCCATCCATCCATCCATCCATCCATCCATCCATCCATCCATCCATCCATCCATCCATCCATCCATCCATCCATCCATCCATCCATCCATCCATCCATCCATCCATCCATCCATCCATCCATCCATCCATCCATCCATCCATCCATCCTTCCATCCATCCATCCATCCATCCATCCATCCATCCATCCATCCATCCATCCATCCATCCATCCATCCATCCATCCATCCATCCATCCATCCATCCATCCATCCATCCATCCATCCATCCATCCATCCTTCCATCCATCCATCCATCCATCCATACATACATAGATACATCCATACATCTGTTTGTCCATCCATCCATCTTTCATCCATCCACCTATCCATCCATCCGTACATCTGTTTGTCCATCCATCAATCCTTCCATTAATCCATCAATCTTCCCATTTTTACCATCCATCCATCCATCCGTCCATCCATTCGTCCGTCCGTCCATCCATTCGTCCGTCCATCCATCCATCCATCCATCCATCCCTCCCTCCATCCATCCATCCATCCATCCATCCATCCATCCATCCATCCATCCATCCATCCATCCATCCATCCATCCATCCATCCATCCATCCATCCATCCATCCATCCATCCATCCATCCATCCATCCATCCATCCATCCATCCATCCATCCATCCATCCATCCATCCATCCATCCATCCATCCATCCATCCATCCATCCATCCATCCATCCATCCATCCATCCTACCGAAAAAGTGTGTTATCTTTGTGTTTCTGTGTCATTAGTTTAATTTAGCAGCAAGTTATTTTCTACCACATGGTGTTTTTGTTTCTTGTTATTTCTTCACCACTTGCTAGTGTTGCAGTAATTCCTGAAGCTCCACAACAAGAAAGTCGCCGGTGTGTTTACAAACGCTCACATCACAGTGTAGAGAGAGTGTGTCCTCCGTCCCCCTGCTGATCCCAGAAGCTCCTCTCCAGGTTTCATTCATGACCTTTGACAGTTGGAAGACCAGAGTGATGGGAGGAATGTTGGAATTGTTTACCTTCATTGAGACTGATAGCGTCCAAGTGTGTCTGTTTTCTCTCTCAGTCATTGTGTGCCGCAGACTTGCTGCTCAATTATAGAGTTTTCCTGCTCGTGGATTTACTTCAACATGGTTTTCACTTGGTAGACTTTTGAAAAAAAAACTTTTGTTTTGACTGAAATGATGAAAAAATATCTACGTTCTTGATCCTGACATCGCCTTGGAATGGATCATTTGTTTGTAGTTTCACACTGAAATAAATATCTAGTACTACTTATATCGGTTTATTAGTTTTTTCATTTCAACATGCATGTTTTTCCACTGTTGCTACTGCTTTCTCTCACATATTAACTCTCAAAAGTCACAAAGAAAGCTCGATGACTAGCATAGTTGATGACGTCATCATCAGATTGTGTCTTCCTCCTCGACATGCACACACCTGTATCTTGCTTCGTTACAACCTTTAACAACATTAAACCGTTTGTTTGAATACTTCCATGTTCTCCATTGAATTCATTACAATTATGATTGAATTAATAACAATTGTCCGCCAGCGTTTAAATCTAAAAAAAGTGACAAAACATGTATTTATAATGAGTTAGTCAAAGTACTTCTGTGACACATGTGGTGTTGAAATATGTGGTAATACCTTCAAAGTGATACATGGCAGTTGTTTAAGGGGTTAATATAAGATACTTTTACCTGAACATCTGTAAATGTCGTCTAAACTCACACCTGATGAAGAGCAAAACACACGAAGAGGAACAAAAAATCAACAATTTAATTGGTGTATTAGCAAACTATTATCAATTATACATAATAATATCTCAAGGTTCAGAAGTCTGATGGTTCATGTCAGCGAGAAATTTGTTACAGAAGAAAATTATCGTTTATTTTTCAATTTTTTTCAATTATTACCGTCTGAAAAAGGGGGTTTTACTTTCAGCATGTGACTATTGACTCTTGACTAGTGAACACGAGGAAACACAAACTGTTTTTAAGAAACAAAACTTCTGTTTCCTAGTTCCATATGAGTCATGCTTAAACACAAACATGCTCACACAACATCTGGTACAAGGTCTTTAAAATCTGAAACTCACACATACAGAACACTATCGTCAGCATACAAGCAAATATACGAAGATATAAATACACAAACATCTTGCTTTTCATCCACTTTAATGCAGTTCATACTATTTTATCTTTTTTTCTATCTATTCAGTAAAAGAATGCTGGCATTAAACCGATTGATTCAAAGTGTACATACAGTACATATTATACAAAACCGATGGTTGAAACAAATACATAAATAAAACTTTCAAATATGTCAGTGACTTTTAAATTTTCTTATTTTATTGTTTTGGTCTTTAAACAGTTGCTGGATCAGATGAAGCAGGAAATCCAGCCTCTTAAACTTGGCGAAAATAAAGTATACTCATCAGTATTTGTAAAAGGGAAATGGTGCATGAAGTCCAAGCGTTTGAAAAGCGTAGTGGTGAAATGAACCACTATTATTGAGGTATATTAATGCCCACACCAAGAGTTAAGAATATATTTATACAGAGCACAAATCTGCTTTGGTCTTGTGTTGCATTTGAAGTGCACTCAGTGGCCAGCTCTACTTTCACTAATGCTTTGAAAGCCCTGAGCCTCCCACTCACCGAAACATGCCTGACCTGCTCTATGACTACAGTGCTCGCTGCACTTTTTCTTACCTATCATCACCAATTGCATCACACACTCTTCATATATCTCAAAATAAAATATCATTTTCATCATGGCACGCTTTGCTGCCATACATTAGCATTAGCGGTATTTAGCATGTGCTCTCCATCTATGCTATCAGAATGATGTTTAGTCTCTTCACTTGGTTCATGTAAACATCTAAAGCATGACAAATAGAAATACAAGATAAAAACATGGCTCAGATGTTTAAGTGGTTTTAACAAGTGTCGATTCAAACATGGTTCAATTCTGTCTCCTTCGTTTTAAAATCACAAGCAAAATGGCAATAGACTGTTTATTACTCATTGTTGATTCAAGTGTGGGCTTGAACTCAGAATAGTTGCTGCCCAATGTAGACTAAGCTCTAGGAAAAAAAAGTACTTCACTTGTACCTTAATTTTGTGCTTCTACAGATTTTGTTTTTAATTTAGTATGAAATAAAATAAGCTCGACATTAATATGGAAATTAAGAAAAATGAGTAAAAAAAGGATGTAAATGTGATTTAGTTCTTGGCTGAGCAGTTGTATGTGAGCAGGGTGAACAGGAGGGGGCTCAGCACAGACCTCGGAGGGAGGATGGAGTGTGATGGCGGAGAAAGAGATGTTGCGGATCCTGACGGTTTGTGGTCTGTTAGTCATGTGGTCCTTCAGTCAGTTACAGAGGAAGTTATAGTCGTGTCGATATAGAACGGGCACGTCAGCGTCTTTATCTATTGTTTGCTTGTTGACTGTAACTAAATAATAACTTCACAAAAGTTAACCTCACAAAATGTTCATTTTTTGCATACATTTAACATGACAAAATGTGTACAATGTACAATATTTGTAAATAAAAAAAACATATTTTTGTTGAGATTGCTTGTGTTTAATTTGCTATAGTAACTTGTTGCTTCAGATTGTTGTAGCTCCTCTTATTAGCCATCCTTGAATGTACATAATCCATTATGATATGACGTTTCAGTGTCAAATACATCTTCACACTAGTTCGGTACATCGATTCAATAGAGTGTTCCACCTTTACTAAATGATTTATCTGCATGAGAGTAGTTTGAACATATGTTTGATGAACATTCTAGTCTCTTATGCTTCATCAGGGGTAAGTTTAAACAACGTTTGCAGTTCATGTATCTTTCTCACTAAATTACCATCATTGCTTTACTCTCTACAAAGTCAGGATATTTAGTTCTTAAACGTCAACTAATGATCAACTCTCCTGACATGTAGTAAATGTTCTTCTCTCCAAGATGCAGTAAGTTCCTAATCATGACCATGTTTTCAACTTATTACTTTATAAAGTTGCTCTGAAATCTGGGCGAACGAGAGGTTACGAGAGTCCATTATGACGTAATAATGGCTTCACTCCTCCTCCAGCCAGCTGTTATCACGCCCCGCTTTGTTTATACATCGAGTCCCTTGGATGTGGAGACCATTGATGACGTGCTGTGACAAACCTGCATGCTTGACCAATTACAGCCGAGTGGCTGTGGTTATGGTCAACAAGATTTAATCTCCAGAAAAACAGAGTGTTTTCAGTGGGCGGAGCTTAAGATCATTTTATAATGTCAATATTTCAATGAAGAGAGTTTTGTACAAACACACACTGATGATACAATCGAGTCACACATCACAACAACACACACACACTGATGATACAATAGAGTCACACAACACAACAACACACACACTGATGATACAATAGAGTCACACATCACAACAACACATACACACTGATGATACAATAGAGTCACACATCACAACAACACACACACACTGATGACACAATAGAGTCACACATCACAACAACACACACACACTGATGACACAATAGAGTCACACATCACAACAACACACACACACTGATGACACAATAGAGTCACACAACACAACAACACACACACTGATGATACAATAGAGTCACACATCACAACAACACACACACACTGATGATACAATAGAGTACCACATCACAACAACAACACATACACTGATGACACAATAGAGTCACACATCACAACAACACACACACTGATGATACAATAGCGTCACACCTCACAACAACACACACACTGATGATACAATAGAGTCACACATCGCAACAAACACACACTGATGATACAATAGAGTCACACATCACAACAACACACACACACTGATGATACAATAGAGTCACACATCACAACAACACACACTGATGATATAATAGAGTCACACATCACAACAACACACACTGATGATACAATAGAGTCACACAACACAACAACACACACACACTGATGATACAATAGAGTCACACAACACAACAACACACACACACTGATGATACAATAGAGTCACACAACAGAACAACACACACACTGATGATACAATAGAGTCACACATCACAACAACACACACACACTGATGATACAATAGAGTCACACAACACAACAACACACACACTGATGATACAATAGAGTCACACATCACAACAACACACACACACTGATGATACAATAGAGTCACACATCACAACAACACACACACACACTGATGACACAATAGAGTCACACATCACAACAACACACACACACTGATGACACAATAGAGTCACACATCACAACAACACACACACACTGATGACACAATAGAGTCACACAACACAACAACACACACACTGGTGATACAATAGAGTCACACATCACAACAACACACACACACTGATGATACAATAGAGTACCACATCACAACAACAACACATACACTGATGACACAATAGAGTCACACATCACAACAACACACACACTGATGATACAATAGCGTCACACCTCACAACAACACACACACTGATGATACAATAGAGTCACACATCGCAACAAACACACACTGATGATACAATAGAGTCACACATCACAACAACACACACACACTGATGATACAATAGAGTCACACATCACAACAACACACACTGATGATATAATAGAGTCACACATCACAACACACACACTGATGATACAATAGAGTCACACATCACAACAACACACACACACTGATGATACAATAGAGTCACACATCACAACACACACACACACTGATGATACAATAGAGTCACACATCACAACAACACACACACACTGATGATACAATAGAGTCACACATCACAACAACACACACTTAAATCAACACATTAGTTGAACTTTAACAAGAAGTAAAAACATGTGTTAATTAGGTTTCAATGAGTTAAGTTGTTTCTCTAGTAGTTTAGTAAGTAAGTTGGTGGTTCATGATCGGACGAGATCCATAGAGACGTCGAGGAGGCTTCATCGCTGATGGTGTTCGCTGGTGTCACAGTGTCCTGCAGACCGACCACAGACGACGGTTCACTTCCTGTCTGCTCTCTATGTACCTGTCGATCTCACTCTTTCAAATCAAACACTCTCCGCTCGTGTCGACGCGGCTTCGGGGGAAGATGGAGGACGAACGGAGCGATGGAAGTGAGAATAATGCAGAACACATGGACTTGTATGTGAACGACGAGGAGGCAGCAGGACAGGGACGACACGGGGAGTCGAGGTAATGAAAACAGATGAGTTCAAGTATTTGGGGTCAGCCATCTAGGATGGGGGGAGGGCAGGAGGTCGGAAGGCAGGGGCGGACATGTCGGTCCGCCTCAGAAGAGAACGTCTGGTGTAAGACGGTGCCATTGATGAGAAGAAGAAACCAAAATGATATTCAATCAATTATTGTTTTTTTTTGTCAAAAAGAAGTGATGCTAGATTTAGTGTTTGTTTGTCATCATGGAATCCCTGCTTCCATGTCTTTCCTGACTTTCGTTGAAACACTTCCACATTCCTGGGCCACAAGCTGTTCACAGGGCCACGCTAAGGTGACCCCGGGCGAGCACCCGAGGAGGGGTCGGCGAGCGCCAGCCCAGGAGGGGAGAAGCGACTCCGAAAAGGTGGATCAAGAGCCGAGTCTCTCTCGTCTGAATCGGCTCTGCCTCCAGCCTTTTGTCACTGCTTTGGATCAAACCTCTGTGAAAGACGGGTGTCACGGCCTCATCCGACCAGCTGTGTGGCGACTGCCCCGAGTCCCCGGGGTGAGAAAGTGAGGGACAGGGAGAGTGAGACGGTGGGGTGTTTTTTTTCTTTTCTAGGGGGTTAGTAGTGAAGTGGTGTTGGTGGGGGGGGTGTGGCGTTCACCTCAGGAGGAGGCAGCTCCAGAGGTGAGAATGCAGAGTGGGAGGATCTCTTTCCAAATCCCCTGTGCCCAGTTCCACACACACTCACACACACACACTCACACACACATCTTGAGTAGTTTAGAGCCAGTTAGCAGCACCATTGAAAGGGAGAAGCCGAGAGAGAGAGAGGGGTGTGTGTGAGTCTCTTGTGCTGGAATGATAGTGAGGAGATCCTAGCGAGAGGCTACACGTGCCGCCCAGAGAACGAAGAAGGGGCTCGCGATGCCTGCGTCGCCTCAGTACTTGTAACAACAAGTAGTTGTTTTTTTTGGGGGGTTTTTTGGGTGAGACTCGCGGGGGGAATGGCCGACTCCAGCCTCGTCGCCTCGGAGACATCGCACTGAGCAGCCATGGCCGAGGTAAGAGAGAGAGGCCACTTCTTCACTCCTTTCACCTCTTCTTCTTCTTCTTCTTCTTCTTCTTCTTCTTCTTCTTCGGAATGTTGACCATCGGCAACTTTCGGACGCTCGCTTTTCCGAGTCCTTTAGTGCTGTTTCCTGGGCTCATCTTCATCCTGGTGCTTCGCAGAGAAGTCACCGGTGTTGTCTCAAATACCTTAAAGTATTACGAGGAATGTAACTTCTTTTTACGGTTCAAGATAAAGAAAACTATCTTTGCACTCTCACCTGTTCACGGCCGAAGAAAATCTTCAGGTCCAAGGCTTGAAAATCATGATATAGAAGCTTTACTCTATTACTATATATATATAGTTGTGAGTATACATCATGTCTTTACCTTAACTTTAACCTTAAGTTTAGCCTTTAATTCTCGCTTTGTTCGCTTTTTCTTCGAGACAGAAACTCGTTCACGATTTCCGCTAATGTCACGATTAGCAGATTCATAGTCAAGCAGTTTTAGTAGATCGTAACCAGGCAATAAAATCATGGAACTGGAAACCTTACTCTATTAATACTCATTTCTTCACCTCAAAACTTCTATCTTTAGTTTAGCGTTTTATTCCCTTTTTTTTTGTTTGTTTTTTGGCTCTTTTCGTTTGCTTGCCAAAAACAAATTTACGATTTCTACCAATGTCACAATTAGAGGTTTTGAACTTAAGCTTTGATAATTTAAGCAACAAATAAAAGTATGTTTTGTGTGTGCGCTCTGTGAGCAGTGTGTGTGTGTGTGTGTGTGTGTGTGTGTGTGTGTGTGTGTGTGTGTGTGTGTGTGTTTGTTCCAGATCCTTTTGCTTTTAACTTAAAAAAACAGATAAAATTGTCATTTGTTGAAAAACTTTCACAAAAGTCTAAGCGACGAGAATCAACGTCAAATAAAGAGGATTTTTTTTTGTGTTTAATTTGAAAATAAGGTTCAGTTTCTAACAAACGTTTGAACTCGTTGAAAAGTTCAAACAGACGCAGGTCGTCGGTGATCGTCGAGGAGCGTCTGCTCCTGACTTTAACCCCGTTAGCATCTCCTCGAGCAATGTTCCGCCCCGACTCCCCCGCACACCCCCAAACAACACGCACACACACGCACACACACACACGCACACACACACACACACATGTGTTCTGCATGGCCACCAAAAGGCTGGAGAGGATTTGTCAGCCCGACATAACAAGCCTGTGGAGGCGGTGAGGGGTGTACGGACATGTTCCCCACTCACTCATTCCTGTCTCCAGCCAAACACTCCCTGCGACTTCAGAGCAGACGAAGCTCACCAGACTCGTCCGTCCGTCCGTCCGTCCGGATCCTTCACTTTCAATCAGACGATCTCAGGGACGACCAGGTGACGTCCTCCACGTTTCCACGGCACCGTCTATCGACGGCTGTCTTGACCTGCGGAGTGAGCGCTCGGCCTGTCGGTACTTGTCGTCTTCGGGAAAGTGGCGAGGAAGAGTCGTACGAGTGTAGCGCTCGCCCTCGGGCTGTTCAGGTGAAGAAGAAATGGAACATCTGTGTGAGAAGGAACCTGCCTTTTTGAGCGACGACAAAGAAAATGGTTATTAAAGACGACAAACTGTCTCACACACACACACACACACACAAACACACACACACACACACACTGTGTGGTCGTCAACTTTACTTATTGACGCATGAAAGTATTTTTGTCGTCGTTTTTTAAAATCATTCTGTCGATGCTGTTGTGATGAAAAAAAAAAAGGTCGAGCATTTAATCCCCAATAATCTGTTTCTTTTCTGCTGATTCCGATTTAAACTTTCCACAATATTCACGCCGGTGTTCGACTCATTCGATGTGGATTTTAATTTCCTGTTCATTTAAGCGAAGTCAAGAGTTTGCAACCAAAATAACAAACTTTAAATCTTTACCTTGCTCTTGTAAACGAGCATTTTAACTCATTTCTCCACCACATCACACATTTGCTCGATTACATCACGTTCTTGCAGTTCTTAGCCTTTATTTCTCGTCACGACAAACATTTTTGAAACAGGTTTTAAGTTAAGGACGAGAACACGACGTTGTTGCGACGAAGACTACCTGAGGTCAGGTCACGTTTCTTCTCTTTCAAGACGTCTTAATCCCGGGAGGAATTTAGACTTGAGGAGGACAATGAGTCGACCACAGATGACAGTAACACACAAAACTGTGACTTACAAACACAAATATTAGATTCAGTCCAAACGTTTGACCAACAATGTGACATCTGCTGCTGCTGCTGTGTATGTGTGTGTGTGTGTGTGTGTGTGTGTGTGTGTGTGTGTGTGTGTGTGTGTGTGTTTGTGTGTGTGTTTGAGCCCAAAGACGAAAGTGGTTTTCTGAAGTTGCCTCATTTGTTAACACCCTCGGGAGGCTGGTGATGGATTACGGTGTGTAAACGACTCAATAAAATACGTAGAAAATGAAGGATTTCAATGAAAGTGTTCATTGACGATCAGTGTGTGAGTTAAAGGCGCTCTGTGATTGACAGGTCAGATCTAAAGTTTGAAATAATCTGATCTCTGGATGTTGTCTTTTCTCAGCACCAGAGATTGTGTGTCTGTGATCGTCTTCCTTGATTCTGAGATCAAGGCGACAATTTATGAATTGTTTTGTGTATTTTCACGTTTTAAATACATCTTGACTTTACTGTCCCAGAAGAGAAATTCACTTTTAAAAACCACTACTTGTTTCTCGTCGATAACGACATGACATGAAAACACACATCATGCGTTCATGGAGAGAAAAACGTCCTAAACCTCTGAGCTGTTCTGTGACGTGGAGCCAGGTTTAAGTGGAGTCCATGAAGAATCTACTTATTTTAAGAGAAAAAACCTCAAATTATAAACATGAGTTTGAGTCTAAAAAGATTGAGGTCGGTCAACATTTGAGTCGTGT
The DNA here is from genome assembly GCF_982586985.1 of Callionymus lyra. Taxonomy (NCBI): domain Eukaryota; kingdom Metazoa; phylum Chordata; class Actinopteri; order Syngnathiformes; family Callionymidae; genus Callionymus; species Callionymus lyra. The sequence goes on from NC_141819.1 coordinate 6,585,079, forward strand.
GTGTCTTCTCCAAAGTGTTTCATAGTAAAGATATAATAAGTATAATGTAGTAGATTATAGCTTTATAAAAATGTTTATTTTCAGAATATCTAAATTCTGGTAGATTTAACTTTTTAGATTCTTATAAAAAAAATTGCGACAAAAACAAAGAACAACATAAAACAACAAAATGTGTCAAATTGTCATAAAAACAATCGTTGAAACTAAAGCATCAATATGTCGTTAAAAAATATGGATTCATCATTTAAATACATTTAAAATGACCAAAATAATGACATTTACAGAATTGAGGGAGCTATGAAAAAGAAAGAAAGAAAGAAGAAAATCTAACAAGGAAATGTGAATGAATGAACGCTGAGAAGTTACATTTATTGATTTAAAAAGAGGAGATAAATGATCTTGACTGGCATCGTTGCACGAGTGGATCAGTTAAACACAGAAACATCTCAGAGCAGCAGAAAGAATGAAGAGCTGAAGCATCTGAAACGATTCCAAGTCCAGAGTGAAAAGAAACACAAGCTTCTTTAATCTTTCAATCTTTACTTGTGAATTTCTAGACCATTGTGTTTGAAAAAATGGATTAAATGAAGATGTTGGTCTGAGTGTTGGATCCAGGCTGACACGACGTTCAGCTGTTGGATTGAAGACCAACAACTCAGTGTGACAATCATTGATCTGCTTGAATTTATTCTACAAGCATTTTTTTCCATCTTTTTTTGGAAAATGGATCCATTCAGGTTTCTATAAATTCACGTTTCACACGAGTTAAAAACTCACATTTCCTCCCCAGACCTTAGAACTGATTGAAAGGTTTGAATGTGATTGGAAACAAATTAAACTTTTTTATATGTCATTGATTAGATAAAAACCTAATGTGGAAAAATGTGCGTCACAAGTTCACAGGAAAACAACAAAAAAAACAAACACATACCAATGTTTTTTCTTTTTACAGGATAGTTACAAAAGAAAACATATTACAGAATGATACATATACAAGAATTGCAAAGTATTTTACATGTTTTATAGATTTAGACAAGATGCAGCATCACTCAAGTATACATTTTCAATTTCTAAATAATAAAAATCAATAAACACATTAAAATGAAGTGTTTTGGATTCACAGGGCTTCACTTCACTTCTGGCATCTTAGTTCCGACCACAACATCTATTGTGATTTAATTTATGTTCGTAATATAAATGCTATTTTCTTGATTAATAATAATAATTAAAACATTTTTTTTTTTATATTCTATAATAATTAAACTTGAAAATGTTTTTTATTTCTTAAAACTTTTCTTTGAAATATATATTTGAACTCGAAATCATTGTTTTTACCTAAAAGTAATTGTGTAAATTAAACCAATATTAATTGTCAAAATTATGCAAAAATAAATAAATAACAAAAGGTCCAAAGCTGTCAAAACAAGACAATATTTCTGGACAATGCAACTTTTATTATTTTACTTGAAGCAGCATCTAAAGACAGCGTTTTGAGGACCGTCACTGACACAGTGTGTCACATGAAGCTCAACATCCATCCAAATCTAACACCTTCAACCCTCTGTGTTCCAGAGAATCTGCTGCTCTCTGATGAACTGCAGCTGCGACAGCTTCAGGCCCGGGAAACTCAAGAGAAGACAGTGCGACAACTGCAAGCATGGCTGGGTGTCTCATGGTAGGTCGAGTCCAGCTCTGTGTTTGGATGAGTGTGTTGTACGTTTGTGATCAATCCTCCATAGTTAGAGCGAATCTATGGACTTGCAATAGAAGACAGAATAAGTTAATCATCCGCGGCAGATGATGCATCAAGTTATTATTAACAGAGGTTTGCAATGTTTATTTTATGTATGTTTAAAGTTCATATGTCTGTACAATCTGGAATTAAATAAGTACATTCAAAACATGATAAAATCCAAAAAACGACAGTAAAATGTTTCCAAATTCATCCATGTTATAGATAAAACCTTCATCTTAAATAATATATAGTAATTATTTACAAAAGTTTGCAATGTTTATTTTATTTATGTTTAAAGTACACATGTCTGTACATTTTATTTAAATGACTAAAACATTCAAAACATGATAAAATCAATACAAAACTACAGTAAAATGTTTTGCAAATTCATCCATGTTATAGATAAAACCTTCATCTTAATAATAATATATAGTTATTATTTACAAAAGTTTGCAATGTTTATTTTATTCCTTTTTAAAGTAAATATGTCTGTACATTGTATTTAAATTACTACAAAATTAAAAACATGATAAAATCCAAAAAACTACAGTAATATGTTTCCAAATTCATCCATATGACAGATAAAACCTTCATCTTTAATAGTATATAGTTATTATTTACAGAGGCTTTACAAAATAATTAAATAACTACATTATAAAAACATGATAAAATGAATGATATAAACTACAGTAAAATGTTTCCAAATTAATCCATATGATAGATAAAACCATCATCTTTAATAATATATAGTAATTATTTACAGAGGTTTGCAATGTTTATTTTATTCCTTCTTAAAGTACATATGTCTTTACATTGTATTTAAATAACTACAAAATTCAAAACATGATAAAATAAAAAAACCGACAGTAAAATGTTTCCAAATTCATCCATATCATTGATCAAACCTTCATCTTTAATAATATATAGTAATTATTTACAGAGGTTTGCAATGTTTATTTGATTTATGTTTAAAGTACATATGTATTTACATTGTATTTAAATAACTACAAAATTAAAAACGTGATAAAATCAATACAAAACTACAGTAAAATGTTTCCAAATTAATCCATATGATAGATAAAACCATCATCTTTAATAATATATAGTAATTATTTACAGAGGTTTGCAATGTTTATTTTATTCCTTCTTAAAGTACATATGTCTTTACATTGTATTTAAATAACTACAAAATTCAAAACATGATAAAATAAAAAAACCGACAGTAAAATGTTTCCAAATTCATCCATATCATTGATAAAACCTTCATCTTTAATAATATATAGTAATTATTTACAGAGGTTTGCAATGTTTATTTTATTTATGTTTAAAGTACATATGTATTTACAAAATAATTAAATAACTACATTATAAAAACATGATAAAATGAATGATATAAACTACAGTAAAATGTTTCCAAATTAATCCATATGATAGATAAAACCTTCATCTTTAATAATATATAGTAATTATTTACAGAGGTTTGCAATGTTTATTTTATTCCTTCTTAAAGTACATATGTCTTTACATTGTATTTAAATAACTACAAAATTCAAAACATGATAAAATAAAAAAACCGACAGTAAAATGTTTCCAAATTCATCCATATCATTGATCAAACCTTCATCTTTAATAATATATAGTAATTATTTACAGAGGTTTGCAATGTTTATTTTATTCCTTCTTAAAGTACATATGTCTTTACATTGTATTTAAATAACTGCAAAATTAAAAACGTGATAAAATCAATACAAAACTACAGTAAAATGTTTCCAAATTCATCCATATGACAGATTTATTTGATTTATGTTTAAAGTACACGTCTTTACAATGGAATTAAATAACTACATACATAAATGATAAAATCAAAATGCTACAGTAAAATGTTTCCAAATTGAATCATATGATTCCAACAAATCCAGTCCAACCTCACACGTCTCACACGTGTCTTTCTTCAGCAGAAGATCAACTCATTCTGATTAAAGCTGTCGTCAATACCTGTAGAATTATCTCGAAAAAGAATCTTCGATCTGAGAACACGACCCTCGCGCCGGCCGCGTCTTCGTGCTGGAAAATATCGGAAGATTTTGCTCGAAGAAACGTGGACGAGATCCGTCGCCAGCGAAAGCTTTTCATTTCGAACTTTAACATGTTTGTAAACGACTTGAGCAAGAAAGCGACACAAATCATTTCTCTCCTCAAGTTCTGTCAACACCTTTCGTTGCGATAAAGTGAGGCTGTGATATGTATTATACCCGTGTGTGTGTGTGTGTCTGTGTGTGTGTGTGTGAGTGTGTGTGTGTCAGGGTCAGACGACAATCACAAAACATAAGATAGATAACGAATACATTTTAATTTGTTTTATCACTTAACGTTGGTAAATTAAATTAATTGTGAATGAATTAACTCCCGATCGTCATGTGTGGAGTGTGTATGTTCTCCTCGTGTTGTGTGGGTTTACTCCGGACACTCCGGTTTCCTCCCACAGTCCAAAAACATACAGAGGTTGATTGAGAACTTGGGGAAATTGTCCGTAGGTATGAGTGTGTGTGTGAATGGTTTTCTGTCTTTGTGTGTCCTGAGACGGACTGGGGTCCTGTCCAGGGTGTCCCCCAAATGGGATAGACCCCCCCTGGCGACCCCCATAAGGTGTCAGACAACAATGAATTAATCTTTAATAGCTTGATACGTTTTATTATCGTCTATTGCAGATCATTAAATATTATTAAATATTAATTATTATATTTTAAATAAATAAATAAAGGAGTAAAAGTATCATGATGTTCTATTCTATGTTCGTCTTTGTATCCTTTGTCTTTGTTATTTTCTTTGATCTATGTTCTTTATTTTTAGATTAGACTTAGATTGTATCATCTTGTTCTTTCTCTTTATTTCTCTTTGTTCTTTTTCTTATTTTATTTGTATTTATTTTTTATGAATAATTGCTGTATTGCTGTGTCTAATTGGAAAAAAAAAACAATTTCCCGAAGGAGACCTGCTGAGGGATCTATAGAGTTCTACCTAACCTTAATACAAATACTTCACAAGTAACCGGTAAATTAAATCATATATTAAATGAATGAGCAAAAAACCCCATGAATAAACATCATTCTTTTTCACTGTGTCACAGGTTTGAGCTTTTGGACCATAAGTGGCTGATGATCATGTTTTTAAAGAGGAATCTTTTGAGTTGTTTTTGACAAGAATTGTGTTGTTTCACTAGAACCATGTCCCTCCTGCTAGAACATAAACCGGCTCCTCGACTCAACAGTTCACTTGTGTGTGTAGGTTTGTGCATCAAGCAAACACAGGGCAGACATGAGAGAACGTGATTTGAGGTTATTAAGAATGAGCCACAGTTTAACCTCTTAACAGCCACGACAATAACATGTATGTGTAGAAGAACACACAACATTGTTAACCTGCCAGACCTATAACATGTAGCTTGACCTGCCTCATTAAGAAGGTGTTCACTTTTAAAGTTTAAATAAAATATCGTCTCAGTTTACTTTAATTGTTAACGGTTTTAACATCCAAAAGTCAATCTTAAATAACAATAATCCATCTTTTGAAGAAGGTCAGGTTGTTTATCGCTGAGCACAGGATTCCTCCGATAAATCGGATCCAGTTAAAGTTTTTTAATGTCAATCTTTGCATCGTATTTCAATGATGCATCGTATCTGGCGACACAGTCTGAAGGAAGATAACGGTTCAGTTGATGCAAGAGATCATTATTGTGGAGGAAACAAGGACGGGAGGAACCAAACTAACTATACGTTTCCTGTTCATTGGACAACTGGAGTGAGATATGGTGGAATTTTCACTTTGGACTTTAAAAAAAGGGTTTTTAAAAATATTTGCCACAACTCTAGATGTGACTCTTAGTACAAATGTTACTTTTCCAAGTTGTTCTTAGACATAAACTACTGATCAACTCTCCTGTCATGTAGTAAATGTTCATCTTCAAGACGCAGTAACTTCTCATCATGACCATGTTTTCAACTTATTACTTTATAAAGTTGCTCAGAAATCTGGGCGAACGAGAGGTTACGAGAGTCCATTATGACGTAATAATGGCTTCACTCCTCCTCCAGCCAGCTGTAATCACGCCCCGCTTTGTTTATACAAGGAGTCCCTCTGGAGATGGAGACTTCCCGGGATTGATGACGCGCGGTGACAAACCTCCTTGAGCTGAACTTGGTGGTGGTTTCCACCGAAGACGACAGTGTTGACGCTTCCCTCTGAAGGACACTACGTCCAGATCCAGATCCGATCCACAGTACAGAGATACTCGAAGTTGATGCTCGAGAAACACTCAAGACGGACAGGATTCCGAACGCACACTTGAGTGTCGAAATATAAACACGGCGGCGACGTCACTCACTTGACATCATTCCCGAGCAGGAAGAACATGATCAAATAAAGAGAAGCACGAGTGAGACGGGCATCGACGGGACAAGTCAAATGATTGTGGAGTGACAGGCGAGCAGGCGGAGGCACTTCATATCTTTTTTAATGTGATCTCGACACCGTCTGTGTGTGTGTGTGTGTGTGTGTGTGTGTGTGTGTGTGTCTTCCACACATGTCACAATGCAGGAGTTTCTAAAGCCGCTTCAATCGTGACAGACCTATTACCGTTCAAGGCCAAAGCGAGTCCAAACCAAGGGGTTCCGACCCCTTTGCCGGACCCACTTTATGGAGCTTTATTTGGGCGAATTATTAAGATTTCTTTTTCATTTCCTTCCACAGCGTTGAGTAAGTTGAAGGTTCAGCACATGTACCAGAGCAGCCAGGTTGAAATTGTCCACTCCAACGTTGTGTTCGACATCTGCAGCCTGATGCTGTACGGCACCGAGGCCATCCCCATCCGCCTCAAGATCCTTCTGGACCGCCTGTTCTCCGTCCTGAAGCAAGACGAGGTGGTCCAGATCTTGAGCGCACTGGACTGGACACTACAAGACTACATACGAGGATACATACTGCAGGTAACGTCTCGTCACACGCCCTGAAAATACTTTTACAGTTGATTCAATCATTGTCAAACGGCAAATGTTTTTTAATAATGATAAACTAGATAATGTTATTTTAACATTTGAAGCCTATTTCTTGTTTACTGAAGATGATCAGAATAAACTAAGATTAAATATATAGGTTTAAAAGATATAAAATAATGTTGCATGAGGAATTTGATCTTAAATTCTAAGAGAGAATATAATTCATCTGCAAGATTATCGACACTTGGTTCTCTTTGCTGCCTTTTATTACCACAGAACTGGTCGCAAGTCATTTCTGAAGTAAAATGTTCTTGTAATAACAGTAATAATGACAATAATAATCATAATAATAATAATAATAATGATAACAACAACAGTTATTATTATTAGTAGTAGTACTAGTAATATCTGAAGTAAATAATAATAATAATAATAATAATAATAATAATGATGAGGATTATTATTATTATTAGCAGTAGTAGTAGTAATGGTAGTAGTAATATCTGAAGTAAATATTAATAATAATAATAATAATAATAATGATTATGATGAGGATTATTATTATTAGTAGTAGTAGTAGTAATGGTAGTAGTAATATCTGAAGTAAATATTAATAATAATAATGATAATAATGATTATGATGATGATTATCATTATTATTAGTAGTAGTAGAGTTATGGTAGTAGTAATATCTGAAGTAAATATTAATAATAATAATGGTAATAATGATTATGATTAGGATTATCATTATTATTATTAGTAGTAGAGTAATGGTAGTAGTAATATCTGAAGTAAATATTAATAATAATAATAATAATAATAATAACAATGATAATAATGATTATGATGAGGATTATTATTATTAGTAGTAGAGTAATGGTAGTAATAATATCTGAAGTAAATATTAATAATATTAATATTAATAATAATAATAATAATAATAATAATAATAATAATAATAATAATAATAATAATAATGATAATAATGATTATGATGAGGATTATTATTATTAGTAGTAGTCGTAGTAGAAATGGCAGTAGTAATATCTGAAGCAAATATTAACAATAATAATAATAATAATGATAATAATGATTATGATAAGGGTTATTATTAGTAGAAGTAGTATTATTACAAAACAAACTCACTTCTGAAATGAGTACTAAACACAATAATAATTATCATTATTGATTTTTTTTCTGAGATCAATTTTTTAAATCTTTCTGTCTAGCCTTGTACTGTTGTGTTTTTAACTGTGTTTAAATTTGTGTTGAAATATAAAGTGCAATATGAATGAAATGTATTATAAGTAGTAGTATAATTGTTATTGTTATTTCAAGTATAATATCATCATTATTAGTAACAACAACAATAATTATAATAACAATAATTCTAGTACTGCCAACCTAACATTTTATCAAACTGTACTAGACACTCAAACCTACACACACACACACACACACACACACACACACACACACACATATACAAGCAGAATGAATCGCAGCCTCATCACAGATACAAAAACACAACATATTATCCCATCTTCCAAATAAATGTTTTGTGAGAAAATCTTCTCATTTGTAATCTTTTTAGAGATAAACAAAACAAATTATTACCATTAATTCTCTTACCTGATCGACACACTGGACACTGAGATCCTCCTCTTCCATCAACCTCACCGTCCCACCTGCCTGTATGACCTGTATGTCCTCGCCTCTGGAACTACAGTCAAAAATACACCTTTTTAAACTGGCTTTTTCACTCTAACTGCGTTTTTTTTTAAATCTGTCTGGATGGTGCCTTGGTGTGTTTTTGAAGTCTTATAAATAAAATGATTTGTTATTATTATATTAGGAGGGTCTATGTCACACATGCACAGCAATAATAACAGGGGTTGCTCATAGGCAGGAAGGTCGGTTCTATTCCAGCTCCAGATGACTTTGTGTCGATCTGTCACTGATCAAGACCCTTTACTACTGATCGTGTGAATGCTGGGAAGCATTCATCGTGTGAATGCTGGGAAAGATCCTGTCTTCTTCTGACCTAAACTCTGTGCCGCTTCTCCTCCCACAAATGTTATCCTATTTTATTTCGATATGCGGGCTTTGTTCCAGCTTTCTTTTATCTCTTCCACTCTTTCTTTTTATTCCTCCTTTTTCTACCCCATTCATTTCAATGGGGAAAATCTTTAACTCATGTTTCAACTCCTACAACTTTGACCTACTACTTAAACCTTTACTACTAATTCCACTACTACTTCTACTACTAATACTACTATTACTTCTAAATTTACTACTAATTCTACTACTACTTTTACTTTTCTACTACCAATAATTTTACTTCTAATTCCACTACTACTTCTACTTTTACTACTAATTCCACGTATTCTACTTTAACAACTTATTCCCCTATTATTCTACTACTAATACTACTACTACTAATTCCACTTCTTTTACTTGAACTACTAATTCCACTTGTTCTACTTTAACTACTAATTCCACTTGTTCTACTTTAACTACTAATACTACTACTACTTCCACAGCACAGGAAAGTCAGAAGAAAATGTACTCTTTTAGTTGCTTATAAAGTTTTGGCCGTCTTGTCACAACCTCCTTCCATCTATTTCTTGGCAGTGGAAAACTGAATTTTCCCTCAAGAAACTGGATATTCTATTCTTATCTCACATTAACATAAAACAAACATACAATTTGGTTGAAATCCCAAGTTAACATTTAATTATGGCTGTTCGTTGATTTTTCTTGCCTCTTCCTAAGAAATGAGTACGACCGAGGTCACTAACGGGGTTTTCGTGCTACAGCCAGTTTAGACCAGTGGATATGATCCGTTTGGCACCAGAATTCCTCTCTGGAAGCTGGAGTCGGCCAGCAGAGCCCTCTGTGACACTGCAACCACTCGCTTCGATAAGTACATCATCAAGTATTCAAGACGGGCTGCGTTTAATTCATGTTAGCTCATCTAATGGTGAATGTGCAGTCAGATTTCTCGACAGGCTCCAAATGAATGCTCTGTGATGAAATATTTATGGTTACTGCACGATACAGATCCTCTCTTTCAAATGTGCCTGAACTCACACACGATGACTTCTTAAGAAAGAGAGGGGAGATCAATAAAGCCGAACCCGTGCTTCTTATAGCTCAATGTGTGGCTGGGTGTGAACTCAGGTTTTATTCGGGATGCTTTCCTGCACACTCTTTTGAGTGTGTGTGTATTTGTTTGTGCAAAGAGCACACATTTTCATGTCAAAAATGACCCTGAAAAGCCTTATGAAATGCTACTGAAACGATGAATACCTTTTTTGCTGCTTGTTTTGATTAAATATAAAAGTAATACCTACATCTATGTACCGTGCTTCTTCAGCCAGTCTCTCTGTCTTCTAATACACTTTCCTCAGACCCGTCTCTGCTACTGTGTCAACAGGACGACGCTGGGAAAGTGCTAGATCGATGGGCAATCATGACATTTGAGGAAGAACTCGCCACCCTGCAGCAGTTCCTTCGTTTTGGGGAGACAAAGTCCATCGTGGAGCTAATGGCTCTACAAGACAAGGAGGGGCAGTCGGTCTTGGTTCCCAGCACCCGCACAAACTCAGACATTCGCACGTTCATTGAGCGCAAAAATCCACAAAAGAACGTCAACCTCTCATCAATTAAGACTGAAAAGGTCAACGGCAACAACATGCACCACTTTGAGAACTTTATCAACAGCATGAGTGTCATGCTGCCTTTCCAGCTGGCAGGCTCCATTCCAGGTCCAAGTCTGGGCTCAGCAACAGGGCCAGGCTCACTTCTACAACAGCAGGACAAACAGATGTTGGTCAGAGAAAACCTGCTCTATCACTCACACGCTGCCGGAACCAGCTCGGTTTTATTTGAAAATGATGTTGATCAATGTGAAGACAAGCCAATACACTGCTTTTCCAGCAGCAGTCCAAAGATAGAAACCGAAGATTTCTCCACAAGCGATAACTACTCAGACGGACCCTCCACACCACGTACCCCCTCTTTTCGTTCGGACGTCACACAAATGTCGCCTGATGGAAAACTGCGGCCTTTGGAAAGAAGTAGAAACAGTTGTGGAGCGTCTTCTGGTGGTGGGTCTCTCAAGAAGGGCCGTGTGTTCTGCAGTGCTTGCGAGAAGACTTTCTACGATAAAGGCACTCTAAAGATCCACTATAATGCAGTTCACCTGAAGATTAAGCACAAATGTACGATTGAGGGCTGCAATATGGTGTTTAGTTCACTACGCAGCAGAAACCGTCACAGTGCAAACCCCAACCCAAGACTCCATATGCCTATGAACCGCAACAACCGGGACAAAGACCTGCGTAGTGAATTATCAGCTGATGATGTCTCACATTGTGAAAAGACAGATGACTGCGGGACATCTGTTTGTTCCGAAGAGAATAATAGTTCAATTTCAAGCTACATGGTGAGCCATGTGGAAACAGGGTCCAGGGTGTCCAGTAGTTGTTTCTCCAGCATTGGCCAAAGTGGCATTCTATTCCCTAATTTAAAAACGGTGCAGCCAGTCCTTCCGTTCTACCGCAGTCTGGTGACTCCAGCTGAGCTGGCAAACACGCCCGGTTCACTCCCCTCGCTCCCACTTCTGTCCTCTGTGTCTGCCACATCAGTCCCTGCCCCTGAGTTCTGCCCCATAGACATGATACCAAAGAAAAAATCCCGAAAGTCTAGCATGCCAATAAAAATAGAGAAAGACAGCGAGGTTGACCATGATGAGCACATCAAGACGGGGAGCTCTGCAGGTGATGGTGTCATTGGCGTGGACCAGGATCAGTGTGACAGGCGCATCATCCAAGTTGAAGTTGAAAATGATGCATGTGGTGGGGGGCAGCAGGAGGGTACCCAACATGTGGATGGAGACACAATGGGCTGTTCCCAATGTCCTTCTGATCACGAGGCAGCAGAGAAGCACCGTTTTGGTCAGGAGCTCAACGGAAAAGAGACAAGCGATCTTGAAGAACAGACCAGGACAGCAGAAACTGATCGGATGTTAGAGAAAAGATGGTGTGAAAATCATTTGAGACTCATCGGGGATCACATCAAACTCTTAGACCCTGACAAGGAGGGATTAGAAGGATTTGAGGATGATTTTATGGATACAGGTGTGCCTGTAATTGATGACAGCTCAGACCGGTGTGAAATATGTAGTAAGACCTTCAAGAACCCGTTCAACGCCAAGTTGCACTATAAGAATGCTCACATGAAAGAGATGCACATGTGCACAGTGGACGGCTGCAACGCTGCCTTTGCATCCCGCAGGAGCCGAGACAGGTGAGGTACATTCAACTCTTATTCATCATTATTTTTATTTTCAAACATCCAAAAGCATCACTGGTGTCAACCAAGTGATGGTCTATGATCTTGTCAGTCATCTCATGTACAACTATATCTACATCTTAAAACCCCTTGTAATACAACTTTAAAGTCCGATTCCTCAATGCTGGGTCTGGGAAACCTCTCAACTTGCGTCGGCCCTTAATGCACCGTGGCAATCTGATTAAAATTGTTGCCGGTCATTTATGACTCCAGATCAGATTTTATGCAGCTCTTGGTATCAAACATCAACTCTATTACTCAACCATATAATTTGAAATACAGCAAAACTGTAAAAAAAAACGTCCTTAATGTCAGTGTTTAATGACATGTTTAGTTCAAGGAAAAAAACAAAAGTTCAACTTTCATCCTCCATGTACACCACACAGAGCACTGTACCAGGGAGGTACTTCACCTTGACCCAAAGACAACACAAGGGATACCTTAAACACATTTGTTTTTGTCCAACTTGACCCTGAGGCCGCACTAGGGTTAAGCAAATTGTCCTGTTAAGCTAATTCTTGAGGCTGCTTTTCCTGTCCTTGTCATCAATTATGTTATTTAATTATTATAACTTTCCTCAGATTATTTCAAAATGATCCAAAGAAAACCTTAACTTATCTCAGTTGGCATGTTTATGGTTGGAATATATATTTTAAGAGAGCAGCTGGCATATTCAAAAGGTGAAAATCTTTCTAAAAACATTCATGGTTTAGCCACTGAGGGTGGAGTCATACTTAGGTCGGGTGAAGTTCATGTAAAGATGGACTGTATAGTTTCGATAATGTGCTCTCAAGCAAATCAACTAATAATCAACATGTATTCTATCTGCATCTACAGGCACAGTGGGAATTCAAACCTGCACCACAAGCTGCTGACCAGAGATACAATCTTTCAAAGCCACTTGCTAAACTCATCCTCGTCCATCTGCAGATTTACGGATGACTTCCAGGAAACAAACGGCAGAGACTCTTGCAGCAGAGAGTCCAACGGCCAACCCTCAGTGATCTTCAGCGGACACAACCGCATGGGCCTGGTCTTCCCAATAAACAAAATATCCAAAGTACCAGACAGTTCAAACGTAGTAGAGGATGGAATGGTCCTGGACCTCAGCACATCCTCCTACGGACCAACAAGAGGAAGTTTGAAGTCGTTCTGTGATTCGGAAGGAGCCAGAAGTGATGGAGGAGAATGTCTTGAGGAAGATCACGATCAACTGCCAATAGAAGACAGCGATGAAAGCAGTGATGGTATCAATGTAGGCAGAGATGGGGAGGAGGAATGCTCCACTGAGGTGCTGGAAAACCATGGTGCGTATGGTGGTCGACAGTTTGGACTTCAGGGGAGCGGGCTACCAATTACCTGTCACATCTGCCATAAGATCTACAGCAACAAAGGGACGTTCAGGGCCCATTACAAGACTGTCCATCTGCGACTGCTGCACAAGTGTAAAGTCCCGGGCTGTGATACGTCTTTCTCTTCTGTACGGAGCAGAAACCGTCACAGCCAGAACCCAAACCTGCACAAGAACCTTGCCATTGTCTCAGGAGCCCCGATTGACCAGGACTAGTTAGTTGCTGGCCATTTAAGGGGTGCCCCATAATAGTGCAATTAATGGCACTTTTTATACAATTCCACTTCTCAAAGAAAAGAAAGTACGAACCACAACAAAAGGTTTTAACATTTTTGCCACTGTCACTGATTCATTTCACATTGCAATTGTGTCAGTAAGTTGTTCAGCTCCGTCATATGTCCTCATTTTTTGTGAAGTAAAGTCTTGACAACAGTAAAGTGACCTCAACTTGTGAAGATACAATCATTTAAACTTGTTGTAATAAATATAACCATTGAAATGCATATTTGACTGAAAGGTTCCCGTTGTCTAATATCAGCTGTTCAAAGTGTTAACTGTCATGGCTGTCGCTGACTGCGTATGCAACCAAAGAGTTTCAAGTCCACAGTCTTTTGCTGGGATCCCATCAAAAAAGGTGCAGTATTTATGTGTCAATACAGTCTCAGACCACATGACATGTTTGACCAAGAGCCGCAGTAAGATGTAGATCATGTTAATATGAATGGAATAACAGTGGCTGGCGAGGCGAAACAAGCTGTTATATCTGCTGCAATGGACTTGTTGTAATGTGTAAATATTTGACCTGACAGGAGTCGGGTATTGGTGGTAAAAAAAAAAAGAGTCAATACATTGATCAGGTCAAACCCTGGTTTTTTGAAGACGCCATTCAAAAAAAGAAGAAAGAAAACATGAAATAAAAATAAAATGGAATTGTGTTTCAATTATTCTGGCTCCACTCAATTAACTGGATTTACTGGAACCCACGAGTTCAAATGCAATGACTTTAAAACAACGATATAAACCCGTCACAACTCACTCGTCACCAAGTCAAAACCGGAGTAAACACAACACAGGGAGAACATACAAACTCCACATAGGAAGGTCACGAGTGGGTTCCCTTCCAACCTGGAAGCGAACCGGATCGTGCTAACCACTGCACCACAGCTGATAATCTGATTATATAAATAAGTATTAACGGAAGATTTTTCATTGTAACGAGCGGCAAACAACGGTTGCTACACACACAGCAGAACATCAAGCAATTGATGAGCTCAGACTCTACAGAAGCCATTCACCGACATTCTTGTGCTGCATTTCTAGTACTGACAAGACACTTCATAGCCCGTGAAGTGACAAGGCCTGGTTCAGTCGTATCAGACTGATTTGTGAAATCCTACTAAATCGAACCAAATAAAAAATATTTCCAGTCTGAAATGTATTAATAATATCTTACCTCATGATAAAAGAAACATTAGAGAGTCTTGTATTGAATACAAAGACAACCTAAAATGACATATTTGCAAGTTGAGACGATGTTTTTTAACCATATTGACCAGCGGCGGAGAATCAAAGTCAGAGAAAAGGTATTTGGTGGTAAAATGAGAATAAAAAAATGACATTCACATTATCCATGACTGCCAAGAAAGGATGTCATCAAAGAGAAGGAAAAGGCAAAATTTTGATGGATTAATAGAGATAAAAATCAACAACTATAACATTGGATTACAACGAGCAGAACAAGCCTGGTATAAACTGTGGTATTACAAATATAAATCTTCTTTTGCAGGAATCTCACACAAACTAGAGAATATAAATATAATAAGCACATATCTCGGGCTCTACAACTTAAATATATGCTGTATTTGGGATATATCGTAGTTTAATTGCCGGGAAACCGAATCTCGTTCATATGGAGTGATTGAAACCACGACTTCATACCACCTGCGATTGTTTATTTTTTTCAAATTGAAAAATCAGATTCAATTGTACGTAAGTGACGATTAGTATTCGCTGATTGTTACGACCTCCTCTCAATCATACATGGACCGGCTAAATACTGTATATGTGTGAGTGTCGACAGACAAACCTTAGAAGAAATCAAAAAGCACTAAAAAGGAGGACGAAAAAGAAAAAGACTCACACTGAAGACGCTATGTTTCTCTTCCCCTCGTACTGAACTCCCACGATCAGCTGCCCTTTATTGAGTACGCCCAGAAACAAACTGATCTTAATCAGTCCATGATCAGCTCAAACAAAAAAAACAAAACACACTAAGTGTTCCCGATCATATGCAAAATAAACATTTAACAATTGGCAGCATTTCCCAACAGTGAGCATCATCATAGTAGCATGAAATTATACATTCATGATACGTCAGCTTTGTTCCAGCTGTAAATCAATCATGATTTTGGAAAACACCTTTGCTACTTTACAGTGCACTGTAAAGCAGTGCACTTACTTGTGCATTGCTCAAATGTGGAAAGTGTAGTACTGTCTCAAATCAAAATCTGCTGCTACACACTTACAGGAAATGACTCGACAGCTTCTTCTTCTACTACTTTTTAACACTGATCAACCAGTCGTTGAAACACTATCACTGACACTTGACAACACTTTTCTACAATTGAAACAAGTTATTAAGCTGTGTTTCATTGTGTTATTATTCTGGTTTTGTGGTAAAATGAGCATTTAATGAGGTATAAAAGGTAGTTAAACAGAACATTATGTGTACCTTTAAAATGTCACGAAAAATGTTAAATTAGCACGTTAGCTCTTTAGTCTGTGAAGATGTTTTTATATTTTAGTATGAAAGCGGGGCAGAGAAAAACTCTGCTTATTTTCTTCTTGGAGAAGAAAATAAGCAGGAGAAGTTGACGTGAATAGAATGAACGTCAAGCTGAATGCTGTCGGGCAGAGCCGGGTCATATGATCCAAGGTCAGACGAGCGCACGTGGACCTCCAGGTGAAAGTACAGCCCAGTACTTACGCCTCCTTTTAAATCACAGGATGAAAACTGGCACTAAATAAAAGTGTGTTCACTGTCAATACTTTCAAAAGCACAAAGCGAGAGGAGTGACCTGATGATGCAGCTCCAACAGTCTCAGCGGCTCCGAGAACAACGGAGACCTTCAAGTTCACGATACTTTTGTATGCGATTCATACTTTTGTTCAGCAGCAAAAACAGCGAAAATCACGAAAGACATTGATTTTTACTTCTGATTGTGATGCAGGAGTAACTTGTTTACACAACGTGAAGAGCGGAGCAGTTATTGGTTCTTTCACTGAGAGAATATGATGGATTAAAAAAAGAAAAGATTACTGATTATGATTGGAATATTATTATATTATACTGGAGTGATAAAGACACTATGTTCTCTTACCTGTCAAGATAAAACCCAAAGATTAACCTGTTATTTGTCTTTACCAGGTGATGAAGGCAGCAGCATGGATTATGTATGAAATATACCATATACAATCCACCAATTAAAATTGTATTTGTTTATTGTTTGTTTGTTAAAAATAGTTGTTATTAAAGGATGAATCCAAAAAAATAAAGCTAAAATTTACATTATAGTCGGGTTTGCACATAATGTTACTCAGATTGTTTTTGTCTTGATGAACGACCAAAGATGATTTTATCTTACGTAATATGAACTAAATAATAACTATATAATTATCTGTCATCATTAACGGTCAAATGTTGATTTCTACATGTAATTAATAATGTCCAAGTTAAATATAAGACTATTCAGGAATGATTATTTCAATGGTATATGCGGGGAAGGGTCCTGGAAAAGAGCGCCACCTGGAATAGTTTTCACCAGCCACCACTGAAACAAGACTTACCTCAACACCTTCTTTATAGTCGATCAGAACATCTCCATCACTTGAAGACCACAGCTGAGAGAAGACTTCAATGCCACTCACACAGAAACTGCTCAAAGACCTACCAGTGGCTCAAGCGTCACAGAAGAAATATCAGATATCAAAATATCAAACAAAACAACACTTTTACAACACAAAACGACTGATTTTATACATGAATCAAAATCACGAATTTGTGCTAAAATTAGCAATATAAGACAAATTCATGGCAGAAATAGAGCCTTTTTTCTTTCATGATACTGTTACAACATCATAAATGATTAGACAGAAGACGAGTGCTTAGGTTTTTATTATATTTATTGGAATATTTGCTATATATTGATACTTTGTCTCTTTATTTAACCATTTATTCCCAATATAATGAACAATTACAAAAATAAATTTGATTTTCTAAATCACAGATTCATATTTCCGTACCCAACTTATGTGAGTGCTTATGTAAAGAAAGGTGTCTGAGCTGAAGACTTTCAAAGTCTAGAGTCGATAGTTGGCAAAAATAATGATACATTTTCAACAATTGGTTTTATGGGTTGATCTAGATTTACAGACTAACAAAACAAAACTCCTGAATTAAAGTAACAAGCAGCATATATATTTAAAGGGAAATAAGTGAACATAAAATAACGTGACCACACATTTGTGTGTGTCAAACACACAACCGAAATTTAGTACAAGACAAGTTACACTCACCATATAATACTCAATCATTAGAGTCCGAATCAAGGCAAAGATCTGGCACCTGTTTGTCAAGAGAGTGATCGTCTAACTGACCTTCTCTCCACCAACCACGTCTTGGGTCTCGGCTCCACGTTGTCAGGTTGTTCCCTTGAATCGACTCCCTCCAGTGTCGAAGGCCTTGGTAAGAAAAGACACAGATACAGGAACGAGTTTGAGAGAAAACGCTGGTTTTAGTGAAACCTGGTTGAACACTTGATCACAGACCCAGAGAGAAGCAGAACTCTAACCCAGCGTATCACGTGAATGACTGGTTGTTGGGCAGACACCTGCTGCCTCCATCTACTTGAGGAGTGACCAATAAAGCCTCACATTACTGGATGTCACACTGTGTCATGATTGTCAGAGCCGAGTACCAATGTTTAATCTTCGCCGTACTTTGGTGTCACGTGATCTCGAGTCGACAACATCACAAACACGTCGGTATCATAGTATCATATCCCTGATGTTGATCAAACAAACACATGATAACAATTTTACTTGCAATGCAGTATTTCCAATAAAGTACATACTATTCTTTTTTTTAATTCACCCTGTTATTAAAAAATATATATTATATTAATTGAATGTGTTTTTAATTAATTAATTATTCAATTGTACACTTTAATTTCATTAATCTTGTTTTATTTTACTATTGTATTTTATTCATCCCATTATATATTTATATTTATTTAATTCTTTAAATAAGTGCGTTCGTCAGCATAAGAAAAATAACGTTTGTTGATTGACATCCTTAAAGAAGATCACTTATGATGGAACGTCGGTTATGCCACAAACTTAATGGTTGCCGAGCATGTTATGTAACTCAATAGTTCACTTCAGCCATCAGACTGAACACACGTCATTGTAACTGTTCCTCATCACTTACAGTAGAAGCTCAACATCCTGTTACAGGCGAGTGGCTTCCATCCTTTTATTGCACAGAGTAGACATGTAGCACCACTCAGAG
Organism: Callionymus lyra; assembly: GCF_982586985.1. Taxonomy (NCBI): domain Eukaryota; kingdom Metazoa; phylum Chordata; class Actinopteri; order Syngnathiformes; family Callionymidae; genus Callionymus; species Callionymus lyra. The sequence goes on from NC_141819.1 coordinate 6,604,083, forward strand.
AGCAACCAATGGGTCATTCCAGTGCCTTCTGTGTGATGAATGTAGGCGACAGTGTTTAGTCGAGGCCCCGGTTGAACAAGAAGAGATGATACATGTTATAACCCTTCAGCGGTGTATCTTTCTTTGGTTTATATTAAATATAGTTAGAAATATGTAGAATAAACAGGTTTACATCAATGTATTGGTAAGTTTGGTGTTTTTGATGTATTGGTTTAGTAGTGGTTTGAATTTATCTTGCGTCTTGCAGCCAGAAACAGACAAATTACTGAAGAAATGTTTGGGAACGCCATGAAAACCCTCAACTGGGATATGAAAGGTGTCTACCGCCACCGCGTGGTCATTGTTGAGATGACATAGAGACAATATTTTTAAAATACGTTGATCTCTTCCAATGATGGTGATGATGATGGTGCGTCTGTGTGTGTGTGTTTGTGACAAAGCATGTACTGTATGTGTCGAAACAACTAGATGGATTTGAGAAAAAGACTCCGCAAATCATATCCAGAGACATGGATTTTATTATTTTTACAGCAAAATATATCCTTTATTTTTAGTCAATGGAAAAGTTATCAGATTTATCCGGTTATTTGGGATCTATTGTAACTCTTCTCGGAATAATTAGAATATTTATTTTTTGTCCACTGACAGTCGAACTGACCCCGGATTATTTTACATAATCCGGGTTCTATAACTGGTGCAAAACCCTTAAATTGAGCTCGGCTATTGGTTAATCCTCGAGGCCATGCCTTGTCTCTAAGAAAGATCAATGAACTCGCCACCCAGCTGAGTGCAGTGTGAGGATCATCGCCTGGAAGTGTTTTGACAGAAACAGTGACTAGGTTCATGTACATACTGTGAGAAGTCAAATGATTCTAGTATGGAAATAAACACAGTAGCCAAGCAATCATGAACCACCCACATGGATCAATGGTCAAGAACTAAGGAAACTGAGACAATCATCCAGAATATGGACCAGGAGGATGATAGAGTACAGAAAAAATAAGTGACTGACCTGATCTCAATGTTGTATGAGACATGCTAAGATTGATACTTTCAAAAGAGTTGAAATCCCATTGTGGTCTAGTAAAGGTTGACAGACATGAGTTGATGATGGCTGCGACTCCACCTCCTCGACCAGAGCGTCGAGGGGCGTTAAAGTTAGTGTGGCTGGGTGGTATTGATTCATTTAAGGATACGTAATCATCTATAGACAGCCAGGTTTCGGTTAAGCAGAATAAGTCAATGGTTTTATCTGATATGAGTTCATTAATTAGTGCAGCTTTTGAGGACAGGGATCGGATATTCAACAATCCACACTTAATTCTCCTGCACAATGGTAGTGCAAGTATTTATTTGATTTAGATTTATTTGAAATAGATTTTCTTTAACAACTCTTCTACTGACATTTGTTCTTGGCTTTATTAAACGGGGCAGATTCACCCTCTCTATGTGGTCAAAGGCAGGTGGCTGCCGTGGGAGAAGGACAGAAGAGTGTAAGACTCCAGTTCTGCATTCTGGTCCGAGCTCTTGCCTTGTCAGGTAGAACGAGGATTAATAAAACGGTCCAAATTGCTAGAAATGAGAGATGCTCCGTGGAATGAACGCAGTCTCTCCTAATCAGACTAGGTTTTCCTCAGAAAGTCAAAAGCAACAGCTGAACAACTGATGTTGCCTCACGGCCTGAAGCGAACACACTCAGTGACACACCATCCTCTAACCAGCCAGCGCTGAAGAAAGACCAGACAGCGGACACCAAACAGGAACCAGGCATCTTCTCACATACCATTGACAAAAACAAATTCCCACTAATAGCCTTTGCTTGGACAGGGCCTTATTGTTTACCAGTAAACAAAGAACGCCCATGTTCAAAGTACAGCTCAGCTAGCACCTCGCAAAAAGACCACTACCAGAGTGGTTGACCTTGAATTGGGCTTCCGTCAGAGCACCCATCCACCGCATAGACCTCCAAGGAGACTGAGGAATGACACATAGGCTCACCGCTGCTATCCACAATAACTTTGGAATCAGGAGGGACCCTGGTAGCCAGGCTGATAAAGAGCCATCAGTCCATTGAGCAGTTCATCCCTCCACATATAAGTAGCAGTGATTTGATGAATTTTTTAAAATAAAAAATAACTATTAGAGGAAACATTCAAGACCTGCTAGATTCTTCTAATACAACTAGTGCAGCTTCACCGGACATAGACACTATAACTGATCTATATTTTGACTCCTTTTTACCAGTGAGTCCTCGACAGCTGTCCCGGGTTGTTTCCTCCTCAAAGTCCACAACATGTCTTCTCTATCCTATTCCCACATGGCTACTTAAAGAACTGTTCCCCTTACTTAGCACTTTCATACTTGACATTATTAACTTGTCAATGACATCAGGCTATGTGCCTCATATTTTTAATTTTGCAGTAATCAAACCTATGCTCAAAGAACCCACTCTTGATCCAGAGATTCTCACTAACTATAGGCCTATCTCTTATCTTGTCTTCATTTCAAAAATCCTCGAGAAAGTGGTAACAAGTCAGCTCTGTAAATATCTCAATGACAATGATCAATTTGAGGTGTTTCAGTCTGGTTTTAGGGAACACCACAGCACAGAGACCGCCCTGGTAAAGGTAAGTAACGACCTGCTAATGGCCTCTGATCAGGGCTATGTTTCAGTTCTTGTTCTTCTAGATCTCAGTGCTGCATTTGACACTGTTGACCACCAAATACTTCTAGAGAGGTTAGAAAACCATATAGGCATACGTGGAACTTCTCTAAACTGATTTAGATCCTACCTGTCGGATAGAAACCACTATGTACATGTCAACCACCTCACATTGACACACTCTAAGGTCAGTTATGTTGTCCCACAAGGTTCTGTTCTTGGTCCAATCCTATTCACAATCTATATGCTCCCACTAGGGGACTTGATCAGAAGACACTCTATAAACTTTCACTGTTAAGCTGATGACACCCAAATCTACTTGTCAATGAAGCCAGATGAAAGAAATCGGCTACGCAACTACAGTCCTGTATTACAGATATCAAGTCCTGGATGACAAAAAACTTCCTTTTAATGAACTTGGAAAAAACTGATCTACTAGTTGGTCCACAACATCTCAGACAATCATTAATTAATGATCTAGCTTTACATGATAGACTTGCTCCTGCTACTAGCACCACTGTAAAGAATCAGGGTGTCTGCTTTGACGGGGAAACAAATCTTACGGACTGTGTGTTTCCTTCAACTGAGAAAAATCTCTAAACTTAGGACAATGTTGTCGGAACATGATCTGGAGCTTGTAATCCATGCGTTTGTTTCTTGTCGTCTGGACTATTGTAACAGTTTGTTTTCATGTCTTAACAAGAAGGATCTGTCTCGCCTGCAGTTGATTCAGAACTCTGCAGCGAGAATTCTAACCCGCTCAAGTAGAAGAACTCACATTTCTCCAATCCTTAAAACTCTTCACTGGCTTCCAGTTTCTTTCAGTATCAACTTTAAAATTCTGGTTCTTACTTTCAGAGCTATTCATGGTCAGGCTCCTCCTTACATTACTGATCTGATCCAGCCTTACACCCCAGCTCGAGCTCTGAGGTCTGTGGATCAAAATCTACTTATGGTTCCACGCACACGGCTCAGGACCAGAGGAGAGAAATCTTTTCAGGCTGTTGCTCCTAAGCTTTGGAACAATCTTCCTCTCTCTTTGCACTTGATGACTCCTTTAAGAAACATCTTAAGACGTTTCTATTTGTTCAGGCTTTTCCTTGATTTTCTGGAACTCCTGTGTTGTTTTCGGTATTATCTTGATCTTTAAAGTATATACTTTTTTGAGTATTGTTTTGATTGTTTAAGCGCTTTGTGACCCTGGTCTCGAAAAGCGCTATATAAATAAATATTACTTACTTACTTACTTACTTACTTCCACCTTCGTAACATTTAAAAAATCAGGCACTTCCTTCCTTTAGATGCTGCTGAGAAGCTCATCCATGCTTTTGTTACCTCTAGGCTGGACTATTGTAACTCTCTTCTGTCAGGATGTTCTAAAAAGTATCTCAGAACTCTTCAGCTCATTCAGAATCTGCAGCTCATGTCCTGACCAAGAGGCGCAAACACATTTCCACTGTGCTGACCTCTTTACATTGGCTCCCAGTAGAATTTAGAATACGATTTAAAATCCTTCTCTTGACCTATAAAGCCTTACATGGCCTAGCACCAATGTAGTGAAATCCTTCCTTTTTTTTGCTGTTAAGTGAAAGACAAAAGTTCTGTTTTACGATTGTGGAGCGCAGACCAACCCCATCCTCCACCCATGGCCAGTGAGCCAGAATGCCCAGATGACTTTTAAGAGTATTAAATGTATTTTTCTTGTTCAATAAAATATTTTCAGGTAAAGAAAATCCAAAGAAGATAGTCACATGAAATATATATCCAAATATAAAAGTGTTTTGATGTCTATATGCTGTTTGAACATACATTTCAATATTGTGTTTTCATAGTATGTAATGTTTGATATCATTCTGATCCTTAGAAAGAGTTTGGAAAGTTATGATAAGTTAGCAATTTATGTGAGCCTCAGATCTTTAAATAACGTCAAATAAAAGAAGTTTTAAAGACAATTTTGAAGGAGGAGAGAAAACCAAAGGACAGAGAGCTGGACCATCTCTAGCCAATCTACCCATCAATCAGGAACACTTGGGCTCTCATCCCCTTCTCTCTTCACCCTTGTTCCTGACTCCTGCCCCTCCCTTTCCTGCAACTTGGTGTGGCAAGTCTTCCAGCTGCTTACCTTCTCAAGACGCAAGCAAGCTGCACGCAAACCCAGTCTCCAGAAGCCAGCCAAGCAAGCCTGAATCCCTCTGGCTCCAAGCAACCATACTGCTATTCCAGAAAGATCAGTGCGTCAAAGACTTCTGGTTGGTTACACCAACTCTCTCAAGGAAGATCTTTGCCAGCCTGCAACACAGGACCAGGACCGGACCCAAGAAGACCGTCAACGCTTTCTGCCACTAAGCCTTCTTCACCGTGGTCCCTGCGAAGTCACGCCCGACGTCGCTGGATCCAGGGCCTTCCTTCGTGCTCCTACTGCTGCCGCTCACCTCTTCCTCATCCTCCTCGTCATCATCACGCCTTCCTCTCTTCTCTCGACGACGTAATAAACTGTAACATTGTCACTCTTGCATTGATTGATATGTTGGGATTTTTCAAATTGATCAGAGGTAGCAAGATTAGTATAAGATAAGTTGTAAAGCTTTCCCAGAAGTTGACAATTGTCAAAGCCTTCAAGTCTGTTACTTCCTGAGTAATTAATATTGTTCCTTCCATGTAATCAAAGCAAGCATCATCATTCCATTCCATTGTTCTTAACTGTTCTCCCTTTTCTCTTTGTTTCTTTCAATAAATCCTATAAAAAGTACATCAGTTGCCTTTAGAATTTTTATATTTTTGTATAATCAATTTAAGAGCCTCCTACTCAGTAAAGAACATTAATCACGACAAAAAGAAGTGACTTCAATTAATGAGATTGATTCAAACTAGTGTTTCATAATTAATTAATAAGGCCAATTAATTCGTTATTATCCACGTAAATTTAACAGTTTCTTTTGGACTAGAAATCAAGGGTGGTGCTCCTTTCTTCAGGTAATTTTACCTAAATGCAATTTTAAAGTTAAATCGACCAGAACTTAGATGTTCTGAAAGTAAACCTTCTTATAAGGCATATTATAATCCACTACACCAACATACATTAAAGATCTCATCCTAATTTATAAACCCTCTAGGACCTTACGATCTATTAGTTATACCATAAATCTCTGAACGTAGATTTGGAGCGAGGGCCTTCAGTTTTCAAGCCCTTTTGCTACCAACTACCGGCTTCAGTCTGGAGGGCAGACAACTTCTCTATGTTTAAAAAAAAACTTAAAACCTTTTCCTAAAACTTTTCGATAAAGCCTATAATTAGGACTGACTCAGGCTTTGCCTGAATCAGCCCTTTCTTTTTATCTTATCTGCTATAGACTCAGAATGCTGGGGGAGTTTTAGACACCAAGCTCTGTATATCCTTCCTTTTCTGCACTCATTCATCACCTGTAAAGTTTAAACCCACACCTTTTTATTTCTCTCCCGGAGCCCCAGGTCTCCACCTCAGATCCAGAGTTCTCTCCAGCACCTCCATGGACTCTCCTATACTCTCCCTTTTTTCTCTCTCACTTTATCCTCCCTCACTCTTCTCTCCTTCCATCTGCATGATAAGCTTTTGTGTCAGTTTCAAGTTTGTGACTCTCTGAATACTTTGTTATCAACACATGTAATTGCAGTGTTGATTTTTTTTATCAATGTTGATCGTTAATGTTTCTCTGATGTGCAGTTATCAATATTTTAATAAGTATCACAAATAGTAAGAGCAGCAGATAGATGTCTTCGAGAACTCTGATTTTGGATGGCATGATAAAAAGCTCATTTCATTCTTGATAGAAATGTATATCGGCCACTTTTTAGAACACACACTCTTAGTAGATGAGACCCTAGGCTCCTGCAATCAACGATGTAGGCCTTTAAACCAAAATGACTGACAATGAACAACAAAGACAACATTCTAATTGGAATAGAAATACTTAAAATGATAAACTTAATGGATATATACCATTGTCTCCACTTTCTCCTTGCACCTGGAGTCCTTTCAAGGATGAACATAATAATCATAGTAGCAGGTAAAGACAAAGGACTTTAAGAAGTTGAATAATTTGATTCTTTAATCCTTTTAACATGATTATTTTTATCACAAAACAACTCTTTTGTTTCTGAGGCATACTTCTACACCCCTCACTGCTATCACTTTCCATGGTGGTAGGAGCACGAGTTTGTAGGAGGAACACACTCACACACTAAGGTCACACAAACACACTGAGGAACCAGAACCTGGAACATGTCTGAGTCCAAATCCCAGGTACAGAGCATCTGTTGGAATAAAGAAGGTATGGAGGTGGATCAGATCATCAAAGGATATATAGTAGAAGTTCAAAGTTCCAGATTCAGGAAAGTTCAGCAACACTCCTACTCTGTGAGACACTTCTGAGCTCCTGATGAAAGTTTCTATCTTATCGTGACAGACTTTATATCCAGCATCATCAGAGCAGCTCAGAGCAAATGTATAATTGTTCTGTCCAAACTCAGATTCCTCTCGTTTCCCTCCGTCTCTTCTGAGAGTCACTGAGATAGAGACGTCTCCTCTCCACTCCAGCTCCCAGTAACATGGACCAGTAACAGCATCTCTGCTCATCACCTGAGGATACCGGTCAATTCTGTCAGGATAATCCTGATCCTCCGTCATAAGTTCCACCGTCCTGTTGTTGTTGGACAGTAGGAGGCACCGGTGTGCTGTGTCCGGCTCCAGTGAGATTGGACGGAAGTCTGAAAGGAGACACGTGGTGAGAATTGTTGAAGATCAGATATTCTCTGACAGTGACATTATGTACTCATTGTGCCAGCAAGTACGGAAATGTTTGTCTTTTTTCCCATTTAATTAAAAACAAAAATGCATAATAATAATTCATGTTCTCAGATGAAGGAACTTGGGGTGACACGATGCTGTCAGTTACTTCTCGCAACTTCTTCATCAAGCTCATCTCCAACCAGAAATATTTTTATCATGTTTTTAAAGTGAAACCAGTCTCAAGTATAATCATTTAACTTTGGAATGAGAGCAACCACATTCAACATCACCATCATCCAGGCCTAAGCATGAAAATCCACGTATGAGGAGAGTGGTGGAAGAATTATATAAGATACTATAGGCGTTCCTCGATCAAACTCCAAGGAAATACATCATGATAGTTCAAGGAGACTGGAATGCAAAGGTTGGAGAGGATGCCTACACCAACTGGAATGACACATGTGGTCCATTACGGCAACACCGAGACCAATGACAGAGGCCAAAGGCTGTTAGAGTTTGGAAGGTACAACAACCTCCTGCTGATGAACTCACTTGGCCCACATAAGGCCTCCAGGCGCGGAGCTGAAACAGCCCTGGTGGAGAATACCACGTTTACATCAGGGTCAATTAATGCTTTCACTAAAGTGTTAACACCGGTAGGACTCGCATCTTTCTAAAGACAGACATTTGGAGTGACCACAACCTGGTACTGATGTCCTTTCACCTACACATACAAAAGATCAAAAGTAGACAAAGTACCAGACCGTGAGGTGGCAGAAGCCTTCAAGGCTAAGATGAGAGGGAGGTTTGCCACACCGCTCATCCTAGGTGCCGAAGAAGTCAATGTCAACAGCATGACCACCACAATGAATACAGTCATAACCGAAACAGGCACCGAGATCCTTGGCAAACCAAGCCCAAAGAAAAAACTTTGGGTCACCAACGTAATGCTGCATAGAAAGAGAGAATAGCTTCAATTCCAACAATAACACCAATTTGGCATGCCAAAGGTTAAGGGGATAACAACAGCAAAACAGACCAGACTCTCTACAATTCAGAGAGATTTACAGAACAGCAGGACATCTTGGACAGGTGGACTGAAAACTTCCCCAAACTCCACAGCACTCAGAACTCAGACACTCCTTTCATGTCCTCAAGACAACCAGACAACCTCACTATCCTCCGCAAAGAAGTTGAGACAGCAGTCCGAGCACAAAAAAGGAAAAGCCAGGATCGACACTCTCATAATCCTTAATAAAATAACAGGGAAAAGGTCAAAACATCAGGCTGAACAGATCATAGCTGAAGATCAGGTTAGATTAAGTGCAGGGCGGAACCACAGATCAGAAACTTAAGAAATAGCTGCGAGAGACACCTTTAGCATCAACAACACCTTTAGAACATGTTTGGAGATTTCAACAATGCCTTTAGCCGGGTATGGCATTCTGCACTGTGGGCAATAATGAGGAAGTATAACATCAGCCCTAACCTTGTTAGAGTCATTCAAACACCTGTACAACAAAGCCACCAGTGTGGTTCTCTAAAACAGAGCTATCAAAGACTGGTTCATGACAACAACTGGAGAACGACAAGGATGCATTCTCTCCCTCAAACTCTAATCTTTTTTGGAGCATATTATAATGAATGCCCTGGCAGACAATGAAGGTACCGTCAGCATAGGAGGCAGACAAATAACAAACCTCCAATTTGCGGCTGAAGAACTTACCAGCCTAGTTGTAAGGATTGACACCATCTCTAAAGCTATGGAATGGAAACCCATGAGGAGAAAACCAAAAGCATGACCAACAACAACAGAAGCATCTTCCCAGACATCAGAGTCAATGTACAGGCACTGGACAAGGTGTCCTGCTTCAAATATTTCGGATAAATCGTGTCTGATGAAGCATCCAAGCTTGCCAGAATTGCTTAAACAACTGCTGTTCTGGCAAAACCCAAGCCCAGATGGAAAAACAAAAACATCTCTCTGGCATCAAATGTAAGACTGCAGCGATCACTACAAGAAGCTGTAAAGGTTGCAAGAGACGAGAGAAACAAAAGAAAAGATGGAAGGACGATATCAGAAAACTCACTTGAAACTCAGTAAGGCAATGAGAGCTGCCGAGGATAGAGAGGGATGGAGAGAGCTGGTCAACAGATTATCTGAGGTGCCCCAATGACCCTCGGGAGTTATGGGATTCACAAAAGTGAAACATTTATTTGCTCTAGCTTAATACTATTGTAAAAGTGGTACTTACACTTGTTCAGTCCAGAGGCTAACCTCTGTGGTCCACAGTCAACCAGCCTGCAAGAAGGATCAGTCAGAAGGATTTGAGCAGATTCATTTGACTGTAGATGTTTTATGACTTCATGCTGCTAAGTGTACGATCTGACCATATTGATCCATCTTTCTTGAGCTCAGTCAGTGAGTTCTGCTGTTCTGTTCATACCCGAGAGTCTCCAGTCTCCAGTCAGGACTCTTCAGTCCAGAAGTCAGCAGCTCCAGTCCTGGTCCTCCTGGATGATTCATGCTCAGGTCCAGTTCTCTCATGTGGGATGGGTTTAATGTCAGAGCTGAGGCCAGAGAAGAACAACCTCTCTCTGAGATCTGACACCATTCCAGACTGAAATGAAGGAGAAACACTTTTAGAAACTTATCAGAACCAAGAGAAGATGATGTTCTGACCTGAGAGTCTCCAGGTGACAGTGTGGACTCTTCAGTCCAGCAGACAGCAGCTCCACTCCTGGATCCTGCAGTTTGTTGGTACTCAGGTCCAGTTGAGTCAGACTAGAGGACGGAGAGCTGAGGACTGAGGACAGAAGTGAACAACTTCTCTCTGACAGTTGGCAGTAGATCAGGCTGTGAAAGAGATGCACATCGTTAAAGAGGGACTCAACAATTTTCCATTCGACAAGACTATAATTTAAGATACAACTCTTTACAAATATGAAATATTCATCATGTTATGGTTTGAATATTTAAAGCGGGTTTTTAAAAACTAGGATCAACTACATTAAATATAATTAATGAAAAAACGCCAAGATGATGAGTGAGTAACAACAATATTGAGGTTGTTGTTTGTTGTCTGCTTGGTCTGTAATATGGTGCAGTCAAAGTTTGTTTATGGACCAGATGAAGAGAAACAAAGAAAAATATTCAAAGTAGGAAATCAACACTTTTCTCTTTTAATGTTTGACCTTGAAAATGTTGAAAACCATGATCAACTTGATGAGACTGATTGTTGCAACAGTCACATGTCAGGAGAATGATCACAGATACCATCAGCACAATGGATTCAACAAGAAATGGAGACACATGTGTTCAGTGTGAAGTGAAGTAGTTGTAGATGAGCCTCACAAATCATTGGAGAAAGACATTTCTTACCAACATGTTAGTTTTCACACCCGTATATAACCTGAGCACAAATATTGATATTTTCTTACAACACACTTGGTTGTCACGACAATACTTCATCTCTCCTGTCCTGTTTGTGGGGGCGCTAATCCTCTAAATGAGGGTGAAGAAGTCGTAACCAGCGGCTGATGAAGATGAGGAGTTAACAATAGTGTCAGTACACGATGAGGGAAGCATACACTGTACAAAACACATGATGACTTTAACCATGTATTTTAAATATAATCAATATTTGATTTGACTGTTAACTAATGCTTTTAGTGTCAACGTCACGTTCCCCTTACGGGGGCTTTTAGTTTGTATTTCTAGTTTTGGTTCCTGCCCTCCCCTCTCTCTCTCCCCCAGACAGTGACAGTGTGCGAGATCAGCGCTCCGCGAGATCCTGCTGACAATCAGGCAATCACACCACCGGGTGTAAAGCCCAGACTCTCCTGTCAGTCAACGTCAACAGGTTGTTCTCAATACCCCAGTAAATCTTGCTCCTGCCTGACGTTCTGTTTCTCTACTATGTACTCGTGCCTCGATTATGTTCCTGACCGCCTTTTATTTCAGCATTCTCTTTGGTGAGTTGCCTTTTAATTTTTGTTCCTTCTCTTCCACAGTGGATCCTGCGCTTTGCAGCCACACCCAACCTCAAATGTCTCTTTCTCTATCAGACATTTATTGGACTTCACAGACTTTTGTTGTTGAACTGAGAAATGGACTCGTAAGCATTGGACACTTGTTGATGAACTGAGAAAACTGACTCTTAGTGGCACCATCTTTTGGACTCTTTTTTTATTGCATTGAGTTTTTTTTAATTAAATTGTGTTCTTTGATTTTTACCTCAGCCATTGAGCTTTTATTATTGTCCGCACTTTTATTGTCCGTCTTTTGTTAGGCTAACTTTACTGTCGAGTGATAATTTTAGCCTTTATCTATGTTTTGTCATGGATTTATTCAGACAGTTGCAACACAAAGTTTTAAAACAAATGTCAGATATACTTTTGACTTTAGATATTGTCATCATCAGATAAAACCATTTACTTATTATTCTTAACCGAAACTTGGCTGTCTATAGATGATTATGTATCTTTAAATGAATCAACACCACCCAGCCACACTAACTTTAACGCCCCTCGACGCTCTGGTTGAGGAGGTGGAGTCGCAGCCATCATCAACTCATGTCTGTCAACCTTTACTAGACCACAATGTGATTTCAACTCTTTTGAAAGTATTAAACTTAGCGTATCTAATACAACCTTGAGATCAGGTCAGTCACTTCTCTTTGTTGGAGTCTATCGTCCCCCTGGACCTTATTCTGAATTCTTGTCTGAGTTCCCTGAGCTCTTGACCAGCCTGGTGCTTAAATCAGATAAAGTGATTATTGTTGGTGACTTTAACATCCATGTTGATATGATCCATGATAGCTTAGCTAACAGGTTTAACTCTATCCTGGAGTCATTTGGTTTCTCTCAGTATGTACATGAACCGACTCACTGCTTTAAGCACAAATTAGACCTTGTCCTAGCATACGGACTTGAAATTAAAAATTGTATTGTCTCTCCTCAGAATTCAGTTCTTTCTGACCATCAATTAATAACCTTTGACTTCATTTTAAATGAGCCAAGTCTACAGAGCAGGAGCACTCTCAAAAGATGTCTGTCTGAAAGTGTCGTTATCAAGTTTACGGAAATAATTCCCTCTGTGCTCAGTAAAACGCCTAGCCTCAGTGTGTCAAGAAACTCTACCCATAGTCACCCAGACATTGATAACTTTGTGGGCAGTTTTACAGACTCGTTGCACAATACGCTTGACTTAATCGCACCACTAACTCAAAAGACTGTTAACAGAAGTAGTCTTGCTCCGTGGTATACTCAGGAAACACGTAAATTAAAAAAGGATTCTAGACGACTAGAGAAGAAATGGCGTTCATCAAAACATAATGAATTCTACCAGGACTGGCAGGATAAGTTAAAAATATACAATGCATCTCTTCGGAAAGCCAGAGCCAGCTACTACTCATCACTTATAGAAGCAAATAAGAATAACCCCAAGTTCTTATTCAGTACTGTAGCCAGGCTGACACGGAGCCATCAGTCCATTGAGCAGTCCATCCCTCCTCATCTCAGTAGCAGTGACTTCATGAACTTTTTTAATGAAAAAATTTGAACTATTAGAGGAAAGATTCAAGACCTCCTAGATTCTTCTAATACAACCAGTGCAGCCTCACCGGACATAAACACTATGACTGATACATATTTTGACTCCTTTCTACCAGTGAGTCCTCGACAGCTGTCCCAGGTTGTTTCCTCCTCAAAGTTCACAACATGTCTTCTCTATCCTATTCCCACATGGCTACTTAAAGAACTGTTCCCCTTACTTAGCACTTTCATACTTGACATTATTAACTTGTCAATAACATCTGGTTATGTGCCTCAGATTTTTAAAGTTGCAGTAATTAAACCTCTGCTTAAAAAACCCACTCTCGATCCAGAGGTCCTCACTAACTATAGGCCTATCTCTAATCTAGTATTCATTTCAATACTTCTGGAGAAAGTGGTAACAAGTCAGCTCTGTGATTATCTCCAGGACAATGATCAATTTGAGGTTTTTCAGGCTGGTTTTAGGGAACACCACAGCACAGAGACCGCCCTGGTAAAAGTAAGTAACGACCTACTGATGGCCTCTGATCAGGGCCATGTTACAGTTCTTGTTCTTCTAGATCTCAGTGCTGCATTTGACACTGTCGACCACCAAATCCTTCTACAGAGGCTAGAAAACCATATAGGCATTCGTGGAACTGCTCTTAACTGGTTTAAATCTTACCTGTCGGATAGAACGCACTATGTACATGTCAACCACCTCTCATCGACACACACTAAGGTCAGCTATGGTGTCCCACAAGGTTCTGTTCTTGGTCCAATACTATTCACAATCTATATGCTCCCACTAGGGGACTTGATTAGAAGACACTCTATAAACTTTCACTGTTATGCTGATGACACCCAACTTTACTTGTCCATGAAGCCAGATGAAAGAAATCAACTAACACAACTACAGTCCTGTATTACAGATATCAAGTCATGGATGACCAAAAACTTCCTCCTACTGAACTCGGAAAAGACTGAGGTTTTACTAGTTGGTCCGCAACATCTCAGACAATCATTAACTAATGATCTAGCTTTACAAAATGGACTTGCTCCTGTTACTAGCACCACTGTAAAGAATCTGGGTGTATGCTTTGACGAGGACTTTAACATTATCATTTAACTCACACATAAAACAAATCTCACGGACTGCTTACTTCCACCTTCGTAACATTTCAAAAATCTGGCACTTCCTTCCTTTAGATGCTGCTGAGAAGCTCATCCATGCTTTTGTAACCTCCAGGCTGGACTATTGTAACTCTCTTCTCTCAGGATGTTCTAAAAAATCTCTCAGAACTCTTCAGCTCATTCAGAACTCTGCAGCTCGTGTCCTGACTAAGACTAAGAGGCACGAACACATTTCCCCTGTACTGTCTTCCCTACATTGGCTTCCTGTAGAATTTAGAATACAGTTTAAAATCCTTCTCCTAACCTATAAAGCCTTACATGGTCTAGCACCAACATACATTAAAGATTTAATCCAAACTTACCAACCCTCAAGGACCTTACGATCCTTAAACTCTGATCTATTAGTTATACCACAAATCTCTAAATGTAGATTCGGAGCCAGTGCCTTCAGTTTTCAAGCCCCTCTGCTGTGGAACAAACTACCGGCTTCAGTTCGGAGGGCAGACACCCTCTCTATGTTTAAAAACAATCTTAAAACCTTACTTTTCGATAAAGCCTATAACTAACTTGACTGTTTATCTTTAGCTGTTATAACTAACAAAACTGTTTATCTTAGCTGCTATAGGCTGAGAATGCTGGAGGAGTTTTAGACACCGAGCTCTGTATATCCTTCTTATCCTTCTTTTCTATCCTTCTTTTCTCGCCGCTCTGGCTTGGCCGATTCGGGTGTGAGGGGCCCGGTGGGTGGGGCCTGTGGGGCCTTGGGCCTGGTGGTGGTGACCGCTGGTGCCGTGATGGCCCCGTGTGCCGGCGGGGGGGTGGCCCGCTTCCGGGGGGTCTTCGTGGTGTGTGGGGGTTGGTGCTGGCGGGGGTGGTTGGGGCGGTGGACGGGGGGTTGCGTTGGGGGCGGTGCTGGGGCTGGGGGGTTGCTGGTGAACCGTTAGGGGTGGGGCTGGGGCTGGCCGGGTGTTCTGGATGGCCATCCGGCCCCGATGGCTTCACCTGGTCTGTGGTGGGGGGCTGTGGGGGCCTGTCTTGGGGTGGGTGTCTGCTGCAGCGGTGGCTGTGGTCCTCTACCAGCCCTGTGTGGCATGTGCTGTGGTCGGGGAGTTTGTCGCCCTTGGTCCTGGGGGTTCGTGGCCGGGTTGGTCGGTCTTTCGGGGGCTTCCCGGGTGGGAGGGGGGTCACACTGGGGGGACGGCGGAGTCATTGGGCGGACCCATGTTACCGTAGAGATCATGTACCGCCCATACAAGTGATGCTGTCCCCCTGGGTGCTGCATATCCTCCCTCACTCCTCTCCTTATCCGTCTGTCTACCCCCCCATCCTTCCTCCCAGCCGGTCAAAGCGGCAGGCCGTCAACAATGAGTCTGGTTCCGCTCAAGGTTTCTGCCTTCTCCTCGCCATTGCTCACTGTACAGCTCACTGTACAGTGTTTTGTTTCTTGCTCTTTGCTGAATTGCTGGGACCTATTTTTCCTTAATCAACTGTAGTCTTATTTCAACTGTATAGTGTCTTGAGATAATTTTGTTATGATAAGACACTTTAAATAAAATTGAATTGAATTGAATTGAATTCTCTGTCACACCACATCTGTTTATAATTATTTTGATAATATCTATGTGTACTAAGTAAAAAAAAAAAAAAAAGCATTAAGGCAAATTATGTTTTAAGTTAGCGACTTTGATCAGCATTTTAGCTCTGGTGATGTAGAAAAGATGATGTTCTGACCTGAGAGTCTCCAGGTGACAGTGTGGACTCTTCAGTCCAGCAGACAGCAGCTCCACTCCTGGATCATACATGTTGTTGTGACTCAGGTCCAGTAGAGTCAGACTAGAGGACGGAGAGCTGAGGACTGAGGCCAGAAGTGAACAACTTCTCTCTGACAGTCCACATCTGCTTATGCTGTGAAAGAGATGTTCATTCATAAGATCATCCTCATATTATTTAAATATATTAAGCAGGTTTGTCTAAACTAGGATCAACTTTGTTTAAAATGTCAAAAACACAAACTTGATGTAAAAATAACAATAATTCATTACAATTTTATTGTATACTATATATTTATACTTATTAAATATGTAGAACTTACACATGCTACACAAACATACAAATGTATCTATGAGCTGCTTCACTGAAGAACAAAGTGATGACAGACTTTGACTCGTGTTTCCACCTCTGACTTTACATTTGAGCTTTGATGATGTAGAAAAGATGATGTTCTGACCTGAGAGTCTCCAGGTGACAGTGTGGACTCTTCAGTCCAGCAGACAGCAGCTCCACTCCTGAATCAAACAGGTTGTTGTGACTCAGGTCCAGTAGAGTCAGACTAGAGGACGGAGAGCTGAGGACTGAGGACAGAAGTGAACAACTTTTTTTGGAGAGTCCACACCTGCTGAGCCTGTAAGAGATTTACAAGTGTCATTTATATGTTAGACTACTGCAATTCATACAATCATCACATTATTGTTGAATTACTTTGTTGAACACGATGACGACAATATAAACATAATTATATTTTTTTTATTATTAATGATCACTCAGCACCCTATCTTGGCAGAAAAAAACAGAAATGTAAAAATCTTTGCAAAAAACATTTTTTTTTAATGAGTAGAAGCACCTTTTTGATGATGCAACAAGTTTTTCACAACTGTATTTGGGGATCCTTTGACATTCATCCTTGCAGAACCTCTCCAGTTCTGTTAGGTTGGATGGTGAATGTTGATGGACAGCCATTTTCAGGTCTCTCCAGAGATGCTCAATTGGGTTTAGGTCAGGGCTCTGGCTTGGCCATTCAAGAATGGTCACAGAGTTGTTCCGAAGCCACTCCTTTGTTATTTTAGCTGTGTACTTAGGGGCATTGTCTTTTTGGAAGGTGAACCTTCGGCCCCGTCTAAGGTCCTGAGCACTCTGGAAAAGGTTTTTCTTCCAGGATATCTCTGTACATGGCCACATTTATCTTTCCTTCAATTGCAGCCAGTCGTCCTGTCCCTCCAGCTGAAAAACACCCCCAAGGCATGATGCTGCCACCACCATGCTTCACTGTTGGGATAGTAATGGGCAGGTGATGAGCAGTGCCTGGTTTTCTCCACACATACCTCTAAGAATTGAAGCCAAAGAGTTCAATCTTGGTCTCATCCGACCAGAAAATCTCATTTCTCATAGTCTGGGAGTCCTTCACATATTTTTGTTGGCAAACTCTTTGCAGGCTTTTATCTGTCTTACACTGAGGAGAGGCTTCCATTGGGCCATAAAGCCCCGATTGGTGGACGACGGCAGTGATAGTTGACTTTCGGGAACTTTCTCCCATCTCCCCACTGCATATCTGGAGCTCGGCCACATTGATCTTTGGGTTCTTCTTCACCTCTCTCACCAAGGCTCACACGATTGCTCAGTTTGGCTCGATGGCCAGGTCTAGGAAGAGTTCTTGTTGTCCCAACTTCTTCCATTTAAGGATTATGGAGGCTACTGTACTCTTAGGAGCCTTGAGTGCTGCAGAAATTCTTCTGTAACCTTGGCTAGATCTGAGCCTTACCACAATTCTGTTTCTGAGCTATTCGGGCAGTTCCTCCAATGAAACAAAGAGTGAGAAATGGAAAAGGGGGTCTGATTTCTTTCCTTACCCACTGTATATAGACCCTCTGTTCCCGCCATTCATCTCCCTTTTGAAACTTAATGATTGAGAAAAAAAAGATCCAGCTAGACAAAAGGTTAGAGGGCTTGGCATATACTAATAGAACTGCAGTTACATCCAGGTAACTTTTATTTCTATAATGTACATGCTCTGCCCTTTAACAGGTTTCCTTATTGGTTTATAATCTAGGCAAAGGCCCTTGAAAAAAGTGAACTCCTTACTGGGATAAAGATCTTCACTCCGTTCCCAAGAAAAGAAAACTATCCCACCTAACCTCACTCTGTTGTAGATGGAGTAGCCAGTAACTCTCTCCAAAACTGCGCGAGACAGAGAACCGGCAGTCATGTCAAGTAGATAAAAGCGCAATGACGTGGCCGTGCAATAACTTGGTAGATTATTGGGAGAGGACTCCTCCAACTGCCACCAAAAACTGCAGGT
The DNA here is from genome assembly GCF_982586985.1 of Callionymus lyra. Classification (NCBI taxonomy): domain Eukaryota; kingdom Metazoa; phylum Chordata; class Actinopteri; order Syngnathiformes; family Callionymidae; genus Callionymus; species Callionymus lyra. Next base: position 6,622,251 of record NC_141819.1, read on the forward strand.
CGGGGTCATGCACTTGGAGAATGGCCGATGTAAACCTTTCTTTCAGTGTTATCCGCTTCTAGTGACCAAACAAGGGATGTCTTGGAATTGGTGAGGGCGTTGAGTGGAGCTGCTACAGAACTGTAGTTCTAAATGAACCCTCTTCAAAAATTGCAGGACCTTAATCACACCTTATTTTGTATATCAAAGAAAGAAGCCAGGGAGACCGCAGAAAGGGAAGCAAAAAAACGACAAAACGACACCCACAACATCTGACCTCCGCCCGAGAACATTTGAATAATTAGATTAAAAGCAGACAAATTAGGAACTCACTCAGTGGTCGGTGACAAAGGGAACTTGAAAGAACCATTTGGCCAGAAAGGACGACCCCCTGGGCGGGAAATTTGACTTAAATATAGCGAGCCTCCTACAGCTCAGCACCATTCTGTCCGGGGCTGTCAATCTGTGAAGTCGCCAGGAGAATTGGGTCGGGTCCGATCGTTTGAAGCTTGTATTTTCTTTGACTTGAAGCGGCGAATACAGCGACCCGTTACACACTCTGGATTGTTCATCTGTACAAGACTCGGGATGGAAGTGACGTCGTGTTTGAGCGATGGAGGCGACTCGATGTTTTGATCCTTTTAGCAACAAGATGGACAATCTTACACTGATGAGAAGTAACTAAAACTTTTCCTCATCTTCTGTTCTGTGCTTTACAGAGATGTGGCTGAGCAAGCATGTTTAGGACAGCGCACTTTCCCTTTATTCGATTCTCGCTTCACCAAGAGGTGAGGTGACATGTCAGGGACTCGCTGGGAAAACCAAAGGTGGAGGTATGTTTCAATATCAACAACCACTGGTGTACAGATGTGACTGTAATCCCTAAACAGTGCTCTCCTACTCTGGCATATTTATTGGCAACTGTAAACCGTTTTACTCTTAGTGTGCGTTCGCTTAATTCATTCTAGCCACTGTTTGAATTCGCCAAGGGTGGATGAACACAAAGTGCAGAATACGCTCGAGGACCAGATCTGAATGTGGATTGAGATGGTGATTTCAACAACGCAAATCTTAGAAAGGAAATTTCAAAGTACAAGCAGGTTGTAAAATGCCAAACCAGAGAGGAGAAAACATTCCTGTCTCCAATATTGCCATCACAAAAAATGTAACACTTTCAATACAAGTTTTTTGATACTGATTTAATTTCTTAATCTGCACTGTGTAATTATTTAAACTGTATTTTATTCATGTTTAAGATTTGATATTGTTTTTTATTGCACATTGCTACCAAAACCAATTTCTTATTGGTGGAACCCTGCAATGGTAATGGCAATACAAGAATTCTGACTGTGAAAGTGTGAGAACCATCACAAAGAAGCAGGGTGGCTTGGAGGGGGGCACAATGAGGGAAAGGAGGCTCATGTATCTTTTTATCTTCGGGGTAGCTCTGTCTTTTAACCAACGTGGGGGCATGGGGTTCCACGGCTGAAGAGCAAAGGGTACAGTTGTTCTGGAGCACAGACATTGCCTTTGACTCAAGTAAATTAATCCACTAGCTACTTCAGGCCGAGCAAATGACTGACCAAACATCTTGCTAAGCTCGCCAAGAAGGTAGCAAAAGTCTGACTGTTGATTGTTGCTCCCACTCAGCAGTTCCCCACAATTGTGCACAGCCTATCTAATGGTTCAAAGGGAAGGTCACCTTGGCCATTTCCGTGGCAAAAGTGCCATGGCTGAAGGGCAAAGAGCAGGGTTCAGTTGTTGTGGAGCACCAGTGGCATGGAAGGGAACCATAATTAACATCACAGCAGCAGATTCAGTAAACGATCAGACAGGGTTAGTGTCAGAGTAGGTTAGCCGCTAAAGCTGATCAACTAGTCCTGATACTGTCTGAGTCAGAGATGTAGGCTGTGGCATGATGAAGGACTCACAACATTTTGAGAAAGACTTCAACATTTGAAAGATGGGAGTAAGTCCGGAGAGTTGGGTTGTCACACAACTTTCTAGTAAATGAAAAAAAGCAGCTTCCTTTAAAATGTTTTCTTTTTCATTTCTCCTGTCCTGTTTGTGGGGGCGCTAATCCTCTAAATGAGGGTGAAGAAGTCGTAACCAGCGGCTGATGAAGATGACGAGTTAACAATAGTGTCAGTACACGATGAGGGCAGCCTACACTGTACAAAAACAAACAACTCACCACACATGGATTTCCTAAATGTTACAAAATAAAATGTTCATATCTGGATCTACTACCTGAAAGAATCAATAATCAAACAGAAATATCTTCTTCACCTTTGAAGTTAATCTTACAGCAAATGACATCAACTTTCATTGATCTCTTTACATCCACCACACATGATGACTTTAACCACGTCTTTAAAATGATCATCAATATATGATTTGACTGTTAACTGATGCTTTTACAAAACTATACTTTCTATACGTGAGTTTCTGTGAAATTAAGTTATTTATAATAGTATTATTGATCTTGATTTAATAATGATTTTATTCACACAGTTGCAACATTTAATTCAAGTAAAAACAGTCATTTATTGTGAACAATTGACTTTGAAATGACTTGTTAATGTGGTTCAGTTAGTCAAAGTCACCACTCTGAGTGTTTTCTCTGTCACAAGACAAAAGTATTTATGATTCCTTTAATAATACTGACGTGTACAAAAAACGTATTAAGTGAACAAAGATCTGCTGTTTTTTTGTTTATGTTTTAAGTCTCCGTTGATGGTTGTTTTGACTCTGTTGGTTTGGACTGTTGCTGAATGAATTGGAGTCTCAGTAAAAGACATGACAAACAAAACTTATTGGCTTCAATGAACATTTATGAACATATTTAGCTTCAAAAGAATCTTAAAGTAAGTAAAGTAGTTTTGTTTCATTAAAGAAACTTCATGATAAATTGAAGAAAAATGTAAGAATGATGCGATTAGTCGACTTAATGGTTGAATATTTGGTGAGCAGTCGACTGTTAAAATAGTCGTAGACCTCATGAACAACAGATGAACCATAAGAGAAGAACAGAGACAACAACGGTGGAAAAAACAATGAAAACAAATCAAAGACAAACCTCAAGATTCCACTCTAAAGTGTTTTGTCTTCTACGAGACAGATGACGCGAGAACACTGGATAAAGAATATGAAGGACTGTTGTTTTGATTATTATTCATTTTCATTTAAAGTTGACGCTTGTTTGTTTATCATTACAATGATTTATTAAGATGATATTTTTATAAACTACGTAACATCTTTACCTGCTACACAAACATACAAATGTATCTATGAGCTGCTTCACTGAAGAACAAAGTGATGACAGACTTTGACTCGTGTTTCCACCTCTGACTTTACATTTGAGCTTTGATGATGTAGAAAAGATGATGTTCTGACCTGAGAGTCTCCAGGTGACAGTGTGGACTCTTCAGTCCAGCAGACAGCAGCTCCACTCCTGGATCCTGCAGCTTGAAGTTTCTACTCAGGTCCAGTAGAGTCAGACTAGAGGACGGAGAGCTGAGGACTGAGGACAGAAGTGAACAACTTCTCTCTGGCAGTCCACACTTTTCCAGGCTGTGAAAGAGACGAGTTTCATCAACAAGTGACTTTTTCAATTTTCTATTTGACAAGAATTGAAAGAGTCTATTTAAAGACAAACTCAACTATTTCCATTGATAAGATCTTCAGTTGTGGTTTGTTGTCTGCTTCTTCTCTAATATAGTTCAGTCAAAGTTCCTTTCAAACCTTTGATACCAACCATTGACACATCATTGATTCATGCTGGACTTTTGAACATCAACAAGTGTTTGATTGAATGTGTTCATGTTATGGTTGATTTGATGTTGATGGACCAGATGAAGAGAAACTATGGAAGTATATCAGTGCCATCACAATATTGAATGGTTTCAACCTTTCAAATGTTGAATTACTTTTTTGAATAATTTAATATTAAATAATTAAATAATTTGTATATTAAAGGTTGAATTTATTTTCATTGAAAAATAGTAATATATTTTTAATGGAGTAAAACTTTTTACACACATATAGTTTAATATTGTTATTTTAGTAATAAATAAAATGAAAAAAATTCAAGATTCGATATTTTTTTGACAAGTGGCTTTTTTAATTTAATATACAAATGTGAAAGTGTTTAAAATCCAATATATAATTTATATTCAAATTATTTAATTAAATGATTCAGAAAATATTTCTATGGTTAAAAATACAACATTTTAATAAAATTAAATGTTAAATTCAATCCTTCAATTCTCTGATGACACTGATCTACTTGCATAAGAAACAAAGCAAATGTTTTAAAATATTCAGTTCATGAGCTGAAAATAGATTCAACTGCTCCAACAGGAAGTGACATTTATCAACATATTTAGCTTCAAAAGAATCTTAAAGTAATACCTGACATGAATATTTTAAATTAAATACTTGCAGTTGGACAAAGAGGACTATGAAGACGAATCCCTTTGATTTAATTATTTATTTTTATAGAACACATTTCCTGAGAAAAAGACAAGAGTTGACCTTTTGTATGAAACAGTAAAGTTAAATAAACCTGCATTTTTATTGATGTAACCTTCGTGGTTTTGTTTCATTCAAGAAACTTCATGTGAATTTAAGATGAAGATTTTGTAGAAATCAGGCTCAGAGCTGCTGTGAAGGTCACACATGCTAACTTAAGTTTATTTTCTATAAATAAATGTTGCGTACACATTCATTTGTGTATACGCAGTATAATTAATGAGGCCACATGTTTTAAATATGTCGTTTTGATTATTATTCATTTTCATTTAAAGTTGACGCTTGTTTGTTTATCATTACAATGATTTATTAAAATGATATTTTTATAAACTACGTAACATCTTTACTTTTCAATTCTCTATTTGACAAGACTGAACTAGTTACATCATAAAATCACATATTGTATGAATATTTGAGGAAGGTTTGTCTAAATTAGGATCAGTTTGTTAAACACGATGACAAACACAACAATCATCAAAGAGTAAATCAAACATTCATGTTTAGTTCATATCATCAGAAATGTTTGAACAACTTACAGAACTTTGTTTGCAGCTTGAACCACCGGCAGAAGCCTCTCAAGAACCTCTTCTGAAGCATATCTTGAGTATTTCTTCAGGTCAAACTCATCCAGATGTTCCTCTGAGGACAGTAAGATGAAGGCCAGGGCCGACCATTGAGCAGAAGACATTTGATCAGAGAGACCTCCTGATCTCAGCTGCTGTTGGACCTCCTCCACCAGAGAAGTGTCCTTCACTTCATTCAGACAGTGGAACAGGTTGATGATTCTCTCTGGAGACACATCCTCACTTATCTTCTTCTTGATGAGCTGTGCTGTTTTGTGATTGGTCCAGGAGCTACTTCCTGTCTGTGTCAACAAACCTGGAAGGAGACTCTGGCTGGTCTGCAGAGAAAGACCCAGAAGGAAGCGCAGGAACAAGTCCAGATGTCCATTTGGACTTTTTAGAGTTTCATCTACTGCTGTCTGGTAGAACCTTTCTGTTTGACTTTTGTCGATTTCTGTCAGTTTGGATGTTAGTTTTGATTCCATCAGGTTGACTCCAGAGTCGATGAAGGTCTGGTGGACGTGAAGAGCAGCCAGAAACTCCTGAACACTCAGGTGGATGAAGCAGAACACCTTGTCCTGGTACAGTCCTCTCTCCTCTCTGAAGATCTGAGTGAACACTCCTGAGTAAACTGAAGCGGCTGAGATGTCGATGTCACACTCTGTGAGGTCTGACTTATAGAAGATCAAGTTTCCTCTCTGCAGATGCTCAAAAGCCAGTTTTCCCAGAGACTCCATCATCTTCTTGCTCTCAGGATCCCAAACCGTGTCAGTCCCAGATCCTCCGTCGAACTTCAGCTTCTTGACTTTGATCTGAACCACCAGGAAGTAGATGAACATCTCAGTCAGGGTCTTGGGCAGCTGTCCTGTCTCTGTGCTCTTCAAAATGTCCAGAACTGTGGCAGTGATCCAGCAGAAGATCGGGATGTGACACATGATGTAGATGCTTCGTGACCTCCTGATGTGAGACATGATGCTGCTGATCTGCTCCTCATCTCTGAACCTCTTCCTGAAGTACTCCTCCTTCTGGAGGTCATTGAACCCTCTGACCTCTGTCACCATGTCCACACACTCAGGAGGGATCTGATTGGCTGCTGCAGGTCGTGTGGTGATCCAGAGACGAGCTGAGGGAAGAAGATCCCCCCTGATGAGGTTTGTCAGCAGGACGTCTACTGAGGTGGACTCTGTAGCTTCTATCAGGCGCCGACTGTTGAGGAAGTCCAGAGGGAGTCGACACTCGTCCAGACCATCTAAGATGAACAGAACCTGGAGTCCTTCAAAGCCGCTGAGTCTGGATTCTCTGGTTTCAGGAAAGAAAAGATGAACAAGTTCCATCAAACTCAACTTCTTCTCTTTCAGCAGGTTCAGCTCTCTGAAGGTGAAAGGAAAGATGAGCTGGAAGTTCTGGTGGGCTTTGTCTTCAGCCCAGTCCAGAGTGACCTTCTGTGTCAGGAGGGTCTTCCCAATGCCAGCCACGCCCTTCGTCAGCAGTGTTCTGATTGGTCGTTCTCTGTCAGGTGAGGCTTTAAAGAGGTCTTCTTGTCTGATGGTGGTTTCTGGTCTAGTCTGGTTCCTGGTGGTTGCTTCGATCTGTTGGACCTCGTGCTCCTGGTTGACCTGGTCTGTGCCCCCCTCAGTGATGTAGAGCTCAGTGAAGATCTCATTCAGAGGAGCAGAGTTTCCTGCTTTAGCGACCCCCTCATACACACTGTGGAACTTCTTCTGCAGGCTCCTCTTCAGTCGTCCTCCACACTCTGCTTCAAGACTTTCTGAATGAAGACATAAGTCACACGAGTCAGAAGATTGTAGAAGGTGAAAATGGAGTCAAATCTTCAAAACTGATGCAAGTGTTCTTCATCTTCATCATGTTTGTTCACATGTTCTTACTGCTCCACAGACGCTCGGCCAGATCCTCCTCCTCCATGTCCTTCAGGAGATGAACTGTGATCTTCAGGAATTCTTCTCTGATGATTCTCCACTTCTCATCTTCCTCCTCAGTCTGTGGAGTCTCTGGACTCACAAACCTCCAGACTCTCTTCAGCTCCTTCTGCATATAGTTGTAGAAGTTTCTCTCCAGTGACTGGAACAGAATCACAGAGAAGAAAGTCAGAGTGATAGTGGATCATCTCAAGAACCACAAAGACCAGAAGCTTTAACTTGGATTCAGCTGAAGGATGATGAACAGAAGGAACCTCTAGGATGAGGACCTCCTCTAGTTTATGAACATACCAGCCGTTTGATTTCCAGTTGTGAGGGATGTTGCTGACCAATGAGAAGCTCTGAGTTCTGATGGTCCAGCCTGAGAAGAAGAGATGAAATCAGACTGTAAATAAACTCTTGTCGTGTTGAAGGTTCTGATCATAAGTAAACTAGAAGGTTCCTTTTAAAACCCACATTCATCTCCTTTAGAACTTAAATCTTGTCAAGCTAAACTGTTTATTTTAAATATTTTAATATAAAAATGATTCTTCTTGTTCTTATTCTTCAAAGACTCACAACAGTCCAGAATATTCTGGTTCCTCCTGCTGGATCCTAATGAAAACACAACTCTGATCAACTCTCATCTGTTTCTATCCTGGTATTCACCAGCTGAACCACTAGATGTCCTCACACTGCTGCACATGTCCACCTCTGCACTACAACTGTGAAAGCAACGTTTGAGGTTTTTAATTGTGTCTTTATCTCCCCCTGCTGGTGATGTGAGTGAAGTAAAGTTCTCTGGTTTAATGTGTGTATGAACCTGGTAGACTCACACTTGTTCACTCTCACCTCACACCTGGAGACTCTTCACTTCCTCTGAAGTCATCCAATCTCCCCATTGAATGATCACTCTTCAGAGACACACAGCAGGGTTCTGGTCCAGATCTTGGTCCAGGTCCAGCAGGTTCTTGCTGCTTCTTTGAACTTGAACACAGAAGTAGAATGAGTGAGAATAAAGACATGGAGGTGCGGAGACCAATCTTGGGAAAATCCTAATCCATGTGGAATCTAAAAATGGATCAAGAGATTCACTTTTTATGTGGCCCTCAATAGAACATGTTTTTTGACAAAGAACAAGCTGCACATATTTATTTTGAGTTTATTTGACTTCCTTGAAAGAAGAGAAATGTCAACTGAACTTTAGTCTGAGCTTTTGTTGTTTTATCTGTATCTTTTGTTTTTATTTTCCTTCTTTATTTGTGGTGTGTTTTTCTTTACTTTGAAAATTCAATAAAGAAATCTTAAAAAACAAAAAACTATCCGAGTCAAACCATCAGACGCTAGATTTGTAGTGCGCGTAATGACAGAACATTATGGTAGCAGTGACGAAGCATGAAAGAAATGTCTGTGTTTACGAAGCCCCTGATATTAGTTCAAGTTCATGCTCCAGTGGCGTCACTAGCCTGAATGGATCATGACTAGAACCAACAGCTTTAAAGCAGGAGTTCAGGGATTGAGCCTCGGTGTTGATGTTTATAAATGTTATTTATTTATTGTGTTGTTGCTACAGCAGCAAACTTGCCATCCATTCACTTATTTATTTGTGTTCAGTGTTGTTGAGGAGATCGTTATTTGCTGATAATTCTCTTGTGAAAAGCTTCACAAGAGAAGCCAATATATCTCCCCATTGAAGCATCACTCTTCAGAGACTTATTACCTTATATTACCCTTCTTAATAATGATGTGAAAATTCTTTGTAAAATCTTTAGAACCACACTTGACTGGCATCATTCATCCTGATCACAACAGATTTGTGAAGTGAAGGCAAGGCTTTCACAATATTAGGAGAGTTTTAAATATTATTTATGAAACATCTGTTAAATCTGATGATGCAATGGTGTCTTTGGACGCTGAAACAGCTTTTGACAGAATCCAGTGGAGTTATCTATTAACTGTACTTGAAAGATTTGGAATAAAAGGTAACTTTTTTTAATTGGATAAAAATTCTCTATTCAAATCCCCAGGCAGAAATTTTAACTAATAGTTCAGTATCTGCTCCTTTTAACATATGTCATGGTACATGACAGGGCTGCCCTCTGACCCCACTCTTATTCACCCTCGCCATTGAACCATAGACTATGGCAATTCATAAAAGAAATGATATTGTGGGCGTCAGGATGGGGGACGTAGAACATAACATAGCTCTATACACAGACAATGTTATCTTCTTCTGATGTGACCTAAAATACACAAACTGTGCTTAAATTGACTGACGACTTTGGAGTTTTTTCTGGCTACAAGATAAATAACATTACATTTGTCATAGTGTTTATGGCAGAGAGAGAAAAAAAAAACTCCTCCTTTTGTCACCCCTTCTTGGTTTCAAAATGTGGATTTGTCTATTATATGTTTTACAAATATATTTTGTTTTTTACATTGAAATTACATATTTACAATTATAAATGTTTTATAAATACAAATATTAATTTTACATTTGTGGATGTCACAACACACTGTATATATGCACTCTCTGAACAGTTACAAATATTAGTGAGACAAAAATAGCTCCATACTTAAAAGGTTTTTAATTGTGTCTTTATCTCCCCCTGCTAGTGTTGTGAGTGAAGTTTTCTGGTTTAATGTGTCAGTTTGAACCTGGTAGACTCACACTTGTTCACTCTCACCTCACACCTGGAGACTCTTCACTTCCTCTGAAGTCCATCCATTTCCCCATTGAACGATCACTCTTCAGAGACACACAGCAGGGTTCTGGTCCAGATCTTGGTCCAGGTCCAGCAGGTTCTTGCTGCTGCTTTGATCTTGAACACAGAAGTAGAATGAGTGAGAATGAAGACATGGAGGACAATCTTGGAGGTCCTTGTCTCACCTCTGAGTGCTGGTCTGTTCATCGTGCTCCTCACACTGAGGGTATTTAAAGGAGTCTCTGTCCTCACCATGAGTCTCAGCAGAGTCTTCACCTTCACACAAACACGTGACATTCTTGTAATAATAAAAAACGTCATAGTTGACAATACATGAAACTTTTTATTAATACTTCAATTGTGACATTGTGCACAAACAGTTTTTTAAGCAAATAGAACGTCATAAGTCAGAACTACAATTATTTAAACAACCCTAATTTAATCATTTTGCAAGAAAACAAAAGAATAAACGGGAAATGATAACAGATCAGCAGAAAATAAATATTTCATATTTCCACCGCTTTTCTTCCAACAGTGTCTCACACGTCTGCAGACTCTGGTCTCATCGAGTCTTCACATCTATGACAGAAGTGTCTCTGATATGGTGACAGTAAAGTATCTTTTCTCTCAATAGATTCCAGATAAATAGTATTTTTGAGAATCTCTCAGTGATAGTGTCGTAGACTTCTCTCTCACTACCGTAACGCCTTCACAAAAGCGCAAGTTTTTTTTAAAAGTTGCGGCTGGATCGCGTCTCACTTGACCGCAGTAAGAGAGCAGAGCTCTGATTGGCTGCTGTGCACGTCATATAAATGGTTATTATACCGAATGATTCTATTTTCTCATTTCATATTGTATTATATCACGGCTCGACTGGTACACACACACGCACGCGCACAAACACACTCAAGCCCCCTCCGCGCACAAACACACACGCACGCACGCACACACACATTCACATGTCACGTTTTTTGAATATGGTTTCACTTTCAGTTTAGTTCACATTTTCTGCGTCATCATTTGTAGATTGAGCTGCAGTTGTTTAAAAACATCAACATGGATCGTCTCGTTGTGATTCATTTCATTTCATCAACTGCTGACTTGTGTGAGAGTCAGAGAGTCACTGACCTGTCTGCAGCTTTCTTCTCTGTGGTCTCAGGTCCATGTTGGAGCAGAATTCAGCTTCTTCTGACCAGAACTGATGGAACAAGACACTGATCAACTCCTTCTGACGCTGGTATCAAAGATCAGGACTGAAATAAAAGTATGTCATGAACTCGCTGTACTTCTTCTTTCTTCTCCTGGTCTGACGATACGTGACTTTGACACCAACGGAAGAACCGCCTACATGTGACGAAGCCGCTGATTGGCTGAAACTGTTTTACTAATATTAACGCACAACTGTACGATGCAATACAAACATTCGAGTTCCGAAGTAATTCGCTTTTCAGATAAATATTTTTTAGAATATTCCCCTTTCTATAACTCATTCTACCTGTCTGTAGTTCGGATCATAAACACCTCAGTTATTTTTTAGTTTTCATTAAATAAAAATAAAATGTCTCGTTCAATAAAGTGGGCACATACACATTAAATAATAAATTTAAATAAGAAAAAAAAAAATCGAAATAAAAACTAAATAATTATTGAGGTGTTTATGATGCGAACTACAGACAGGTAGAATGAGAGAATGGGGAATATTGTAACTTTTTTGTTATTTATATTTGCGAATTATTTCGGAACTTGAATGTTTGTATTCGAGGACGACATCCTTTCCAGTAGCTCCGCAGCAATAATCAATAACTTTCTGTTTTTATTAATAATTTTTTCTTGTCATGTGATCCAGTAATCCAGTCGATATAGTTGCAGTTTTTTGCTTATTCCAAGTACTCGCATAGATTCACACACGTATCTAATGACCCGGTGCTCATTCTGTGTGACCTCTCACGTCACTCCCATTACCATAGTAACTTACATAAAACACACACTCATTACATCTATTATAATTTTCTTCGATGGATACTTTTGAACATGGAGAGAATCGTCTTGTTTACTCAAGAGAGGATCTGCTGTCACTGAAGTCAATGAGGCTGGAGATCGTCATGATATCTCGACGGAACTTCAGTGCCGGTATCGTGGATGAAGAGCCGGCAAGAGGCTAAAGGCTGAGCTAATCAGAGAAGTCACAGACCATCGATCCCCACGATCATGATGGGGAACATCACTGACGAACAAGATGGACGAGCTGTCTGCTCTCAACCATCGATATACCGAGAGAGCAGCTTGTTGATCTTCACAGAGACGTGGCTCCCTCAGCTGACTCCGGACGCTAACGTGGACCTGCTGGGCTTCAAGTAGCGGACAGAGACGCACAGAAGCGCAGAGGAGGAGGTCTGATCATGTACGTGAATAAACGCTGGTGTAGCCCGGGACACGTTACTGTGAAGAAAGTCTTGTCTTGTCAGGATTTAGAACTGTTGGCTGTCATCTTGCGCCCGTATTATCTACCAAACAAGTTTATTCCAACTTGAAAGACGCGTACAGAGCTAAAACGATCAAAACACAGAGTCTGTTCCGGTCACTCCAACATGCCAGCACTTCTAGTTCCGGTTCTCAATGCTTCGCTTCATGGAGAAAGATGGTCAATTCAGAGTGTGTCACAGGTCGTTTATTCGCCGCTTCAAGTCAAAGAAAATACAAGCTGTCAAATACGATCGACCGGACCCAAAATCTCCCAGCGATTGTACAGGTCGATAGCCCAGACTGGTCCCGGTCTGTAGAAACATCGCTATATTTAAGTCAAATTTCCCGCCCAGTCAAATTCTTCTTTCAAGTTCCCTGTATCACTGATCCCCCATTGAGAGACATCTTAATTTGTATCTGTAATTTAAATCTGTAATCTAATTATTCAAATGTTTTCGGGCGGGGGTCATCTTCTCTTACGTCTTTTATTCCCCCATTCCCCCCTTTCCTGGATGTGTCTCACTTCGTTCTTTGATCTACAATTTAAGGTATGATTTGCAGATAAACAGAAGTTCGTATCTCTAATTCTAAAGCTCGTCTCGAAACAGTGTGAATCAGTCTGGAGTGAAATGTTGATTGTGAATGTGTAGTCAAATGTTCCGGCTCTTTAGATCAGGCAAGTAATTTATAATTTTTATTTTGATTATCTTTTAGCATTAAGTATGGCGTATATAATAATTTGAATCTAACAATGGAAAGACCAAGGTAGACAAGCAAGTCAAGTCAGAGAGATATCAGATTGGGAAAATGTGGGAGACGGAGGACAATACTCAAATTCTTACGGCTGGTTCCGGAAACAGTCAAGTGTCGAGTAACCATCACACCCAGCACACATTTTACAGACAGTCAGCAGGCTTCAGGAAGTAAGATGGCCTGATGCCAGGAAGTGGTGAAAAACCTTGTTCTCACTAAAACAGAAGAGGAAGAATTAAAATACTTAAATGACAACTTGTGGAGTAAGAATCCTACGGACGTAGGATTGTGAAAAGACTCTGCATCAGTGCACATAAGAGGCTTGACAGAATATTGACCGGTGATAAGGCAATATCCATTAAAATCAGACGCTGAAGAAGGAATTAGAAGTGTTCATTATACCGTGTCCAGAATCACCCTGTAATACTCCTATTTTTCCAGTAAAGAATACAAGTCCGTCTACATCTTGGCATCTGGTACAAGATTGGGGGCGGCTTCCGTGTCGGGGGGGACTTGGAGGTGGTCAGTTGGCTCAGGTGACCAACCAGCTGCAGGTGGTGTTGGAGAACCTTTCTGCTGCGAAACTTGGATATACGGCTCCTTCAACTCAACTCAAATGCCGGATCTTTGATGATCTCTAAATGACGGGATGACAATTTGGCCAGTAGTACTGTCTCGAATAAAACTCTGCTGCTACACACTTACAGGAAATGACTCGACAGCTTCTTCTTCTACTACTTTTTATCACTGATCAACCAGTCGTTGAAACACTATCACTGACACTTGACAACACTTTTCTACAATTGTAACAAGTCAAGTTGTGTTTCATTGTGTTATTACTGTTGTTGTGTTGTTTTGTGGTAAAATGAATGTTTTCTCGAGACATTTACATCGGTATCTGCACCGAAGACGTGGCTTCAGTTTAGCTTCAGTTTAGCTTCATCTACGTCACTAAGATGGAGGTCGTTGAGGGTGGAAAGTGTCCATCGATCCACACTCAACTTTCCCAATTCAGTGCAGATTGTGGACTAGATTTTCGCACACTGATTATTGGGACACACTTTTGCACTTAAAATAATTAGTATAAGTGCAGAAGTGAAAAATTTGCGACACAGTCCTGGTCTCACTCAATTTGCGGCTCCATGTCACTCAATCACGGGAACATGAGAAACACAGCTGTCAATCATTCCATCAATCCAAAATAAACATTCATAAATTAGTTAAATTGTGCATCATCTAAAAATAATACATTTAAATTATGCACAACAAAATGTACAAGATTAAATGTAAAAAATAGGTTACTTAAATAAAATACCTCATTTGCTGAAAAAAAGTTCATAAAAATCCTACAAAGCAGATATTTTCTTTTCTTTGCTGATTCCATTTTTTCTTTCTTTCTGTCTGATTGAACAACTATTTTGACGGAACTGTTTCATGTCAGATCTGCTTCCTTTTTAACACAGTTGCACCGAGCAATGCAACGCTACGAGGACTCGCTCTCCGAACCTGATGCATGCACCGATGGACCGGTGTAGGTAAAAATGTTGTCCCCCCTACAAAGTTTGTCCCCCCACTTCCTAAGTGATGTTACACACGGCATATGCGAACGTCTCTTTAAATTTTTTTTTATGGGTTAAAGAAACTTCAACAGAACGTTTACATGATACTTTTTTACCACATAAAACATTTATATTGATGAAAAGCCGATGTTCTTCTACATCAGGGGTGTCAAACTGGTTTTCACCAGGGGCCGCATCATCATCATGGCTGCCCTCAAAGGGCCAGATGTAACTTATAAATGTAACTAAATGTAAGCTAATGTAAACTAAATGTAACTACTCCTTAATGTTAAATGACTTTGAATGTATTACTTGAGAGGCATAACTACTGTAAAACCAACAATTGTGAGCTGCTAACATGTGTGATGTAGCATTTTACAATAAAATAAAAATGGCTGCACTCAGCCTTGCATGTGGTACTAATGTTGTAATCACATCAGTCTGCTGTGTTCCCCTCCCCCTGGTCTGCCACTCCTCCGGTCGTCTCACCTCACACCTGGTCCTCATCAGCAATCACGCTCACCTGTTCCTGATCCCCAATCAACCCCCTTCATCAACCCTTGGATTCCCCGCAGTCGGCGCCAGATCGTACTTTACTCTACCGTGGTAACTATACGTGACTGGCTCAGTTTATCTGTTACCTCGCTCTCTTACTCAAGTCTCTTGTTGTTTTTTGGAACTCATCTAACTTTTGTTCCTCTGCCTGCAGTAACTCGGATCACTAACTCCAGCTCGCTGACCTCGCTCTCCCTCCGGCCTACTCTTCCACCACCTGCTTCCCCTTTCTTCAATAAACCCCTTTTGGTATCCTCTGGAACTTCGCCTCTGTCTGCTCTTGGGTTCAGCATTGCAAAAGAAGAACAATTCAATTCTTGTGGATGAGTAGATCCTGAACAAGTGGATCCCCTCTCCACCATCCATTGGTCATGGTCTGAAAATAACAAGCACAATCATTAAATTTCACACAGTTTAACTATTCTTCTTCTTGGTTACATTACATTTTATTATATTCTAATTGGGTTTTTAAAAATGCTTACCTATGTCTTCTGACCAGATGTCTGACACCGTGTTCCCGTTACCAGTGTGTCAATGTCTGATTTTAGGTCCTGTGCTGAGGCAATCCGTAGAACAGAATGGAGGTTGTCATCAGTGATGCGAGATCTGTGCTTGTTTTTGTTTACATTCATTATTGAAAACAACTGTTCGCACAGGTAGGTGCTCCCAAACATTGAAAGAACACGGGCAGCATGAAGTCGAAGCTGTGGCATCAAAGCAGGGGGCAGCAGACGGTAAAAGTCCTGGATTGCAGCATCCTGGAACTTTGCTTTCAGGCCACTGTCGCTTTGCAGATCAATCAACTCCATCTGAAGGTGCCGGGGTGCAGTGCCGATGTCAGTGGTGAAAAGACTGGTAAAGAGGGCAAAGCCAGTGTGCTGTGCTCGTAAGTCAGAGAAGCGCCGCTCAAACTCATTCCTTATCAGGCTCAGTTTGGAGGCCAACTCAGCACATGAAAAAGTGTGGGGAAATGAGGCCGAGATGCTCTGACTAACAGGAAAGTTACCAAGATCATCGTGTTTCACTTGGCACATCCATAGGTCCAGTTTACGCTGGAAAGCCGTGATCGTGTCGGACATCTTTGGGATGACTTGTTTGCGTCCCTGCAGCTTCTGATTCAGTTCGGCGAGATGCTGGGTTATGTCACACAACATAGCAAAGTCACACAGCCACTGATCATCTGACAGTTCAGGCAAGGGTTTTCCTTTACGCTGCATGAAAACAGCAATTTCTTCCCTTAGCTCAAAAAATCTTTTGAGGACTTTGCTCCTACTCAGCCACCAAACTTCTGTATGGTACGGCACATCTCCATGCTCCGAGTCCATCTCCTGCAAAAACAGCTGGAACTGTTGATGATTCAGGCCACGAGCGCGAATGAAGTTCACTGTTTTCATGACCGTGGTCACTATGCCATCCATCCCCAGCACCTTCCCACACAAAGCTTCTTGATGGATAATGCAATGATATGTAATCAGAGGTGTGTGACAGTTAATTTCTTGCATTTCCCCCTTCATTATTCCAACTAAGCCCCTGTTTCCTCCACACATTGCGGAGGCACCGTCTGTAGTTAATCCCACCAACTTTTCCCAGGGCAATACATTTTTACTCATGGACTTCTCCACCGCATCAAAAATGTCCTGTCCTGTTGTGGTCCCATGCAAAGCAGCCACATCCAACAGCTCCTCAGTGACAGTGAGGTCCGACTTCACGCCTCTGATAAAAATTGATAACTGCGCTGTATCCGTGATATCTGTGCTTTCATCAACAGCTAATGAAAAAGCTATGTAGCTGCGTGTCTCGTCGGCCAGCTGTGTTGAAAGATTTCCTGCTATTACCTTAACTCGGTCCGCGATGGTGTTTCTTGATAAACTGACATTTTTAAAAGCCTGTACCTGGTCGGGACACACTTGCTCACACACTTTCACCATGCACCGCTTCAAAAACTCTCCCTCTGAAAATGGCTTTGAACATTGGGCGATGTGTTCAGCCACAATAAAGCTAGCTTTCACTGCTGCATTATTTTTAGCTGTGGCTTTCGTGAAAACATTTTGCAGTTTTCCTTTTAATTCTTCTGCAATTTTTTTTTTCTTCATGAGTAAACGTGACATACTTAGCTCCATGTTTGGTGTCAAAACGCCGGCGTAAATTGTGTTCTTTGACAACCGACACTGCCTCATAACATAAAAGACATACAGGCCTTTCTCCTTGCAGCACAAACATATATTCGCCTTCCCACCTTTCTTGAAATAGCCTTCCCTCCTTAACAACCTTTCTCCTCTTGGACATTTTGCTAGTATGTATTTATATTTTTCAATTCCACCTGTTCGCATTGATTTGATGACGCTGCAGCCTAGTGGCGGATGCGTAAATCGTGGGAAAAATAATACCGGTAGGCATGCATTGTGGGTAAATGTAGGTTTCTTTACAAGCCAGCAGCAACTTGTGCGACACTTTTTCTTGCTGAAATCGGTCATGTGACAGGGAGCGATTGACAGGCCAGGGACTCTGCGTGTGTGTGTGTGTGTGTGTGTGTGTGCCGCGATGAGAGTGTGTGTTGCTCACATCAAAGGCTCGCGGCCGGTTTTCCCAAAGCAGCGGCGCTATAATGCAAACACGTAGCGTGGATGACAATCTCTGGTGGGCTGATGTTGTTGATTCGAGCCTGACAGACAGACTGACTGACAGACTGTATGGCCCATCGCCCCCCGCTTTGCAGGCTGGGCAATGAGAACCCGACCCGCCTGCAGCGCACCGCCACAGCGCTGCTGCGCCGTAGATTGCGTGCGTGCGTGTGTGCCTGCGCTTGTGAAAACCTGACCGAGGCAGAGTCAGAGAAGGGAACGCAAGCAGCGCGAATAAAAGAAGGAAAACCATTTTGTCTGTTGTGGGATTGGTTTGTCGGACAAGTTTTTTTTTATTTTTTTAAATTTATTATTATTATTTTTTTCCTCGTTGGCCCGCGGGCCTTGAGTTTGACACATATGTTCTACATAATCACTTTCCGTTCTTTCATTTCCTGGTCTGACGACACACGTGACTTTGACACCAACGGAAGTGTCCGCGCTACATGTGACGAAGCCGCTGATTGTACAATTAAATAAAAATCATTCGAGTTCCGAAATAATTCGCTTTTCAAATATTTTTTTTTTTAGAATATTCCCCTTTCAATAACTGTAGTTCGGATCATAAACACCTCAGTAATTATTTAGGTTTCGATTTTTTTTAAATCAATTAAATCAATTATTAAATGTACATATGCCCACTTATTCTAACATTTTTTTATTTGAAAAGTGAATTATTTTGGAACTCGAATGATTTTTATTTCATTGTACAGTTGGGCTTTATTATTAGTAAAACAGCTTCAGCCAATCATGTAAACGTTCTGTTGACGTTTCTTTAACCCATAAAAAAATATTTTAAAGAGACGTTCGCATATGCTGTGTGTGACGTCATCACGCAGGAAGTGGGGGGACAAACTTTGTATCTACACCGGTGCTGCTCGACCCATCCCAGGTGTGTAATGTGGCCTTCTACAGAGACAACCTACTGCCCCCTGCTGGCGAGTTCATCCATCTTTCTCAGCGACGAGGCTGAGGCTCGAGACGTAATCCATAGCGACAGCCTGTAGAGGGTGTAACAGCATTTGTAGAACCACGGTTCTAAAAATAAAAGGGTTCATCTTGTGTTTGGGTCGGTCTGAACAATGAAACTAGAGATCCTCTCAAAAGAAACATTAAATAAAATCTTTTTTTTTACTTTAAATTAATATAGTGATGTGTTGATGAAGCTTCGTGAAACAGTGTCCTTATTTCCTGAGTCCACTAGATGTCACTCTTTGCTAAGTAAACTGAGACCCCAAAGTATAAACCCGGTTCAGCAGTGCAGTGTGCGGGTCCCACTCCTCCGGGAGGGACTGATCTGTGAAAAATATGACCCTGCTTCATGAAGCTTCATCGACACATCAATAGATCTAATATCACTGGCGCTACAGAAGGCTGAACATGTTTGTTTCTGGCTCCCTCTGCTGTTAGAGATAAAGACTTTTTTAGGTCAGTTTTATCTTCCTTAGAAGCTTAAAAGCCATAATAGAAAGAATGTTGTTTGTTTGCCAGTTTAAATCAAGGGTAAATGTTTATTTTTTACTTTTAAAAATGTCTATTCATGTATTATGATGGATACACAGAGACAAGCGAGGAAGAGTTTTGTTGTTTCCTTCTGTCTGCAGGAGCTGAACGAGTCATCACCCTCAAGATGGAAATCCCCGGCTCCATAACTCCTCTCATCCAGGAGATGTTGGAGAACTCTGGAGGCCTGGAGAGCGGCAGCTCTGCCCAGCTCTACCAAAGCAGTCCAGCCACACAATCGGCGTAGTGACGGCCGACAAAGTTATATAAATACATATAGATATGAACTATGGTGTTTGACATGAGGGCGACTGAAAACCTTTTCTGAGATGAGAAACTGTTGTATCCCTTCACTGTTTGGATCTTTTCGTACCACTGAGAGCATTGAGGAAGATGTTTGACTTTGATGTCACGTGTACATTATTCTGATGAACACAAAGAGCAAACAGAAGTTATTTCCAGTCCTCAC
This sequence comes from Callionymus lyra, assembly GCF_982586985.1. NCBI lineage: Eukaryota > Metazoa > Chordata > Actinopteri > Syngnathiformes > Callionymidae > Callionymus > Callionymus lyra. Next base: position 6,641,870 of record NC_141819.1, read on the forward strand.
ATGTATGTGCACAAAAAGAAAGTCGCTACGAGTGTCACAGTCTATTCCAGGTTGTTGTCCACGTATTGTTTTGTGCTTCCAGACAAATGGAAAACAAATGATTGTATGATATGGTCACAGGTCCTTTCAAGAAATCCAGTTCATGAAGATTCATTATTAAAGTGTTTTTTTAAGTAGACTTTGCTTTGTGTATATAAGCTGAATTCATTTCTTCAAAACTATGAAGAGTTTTTGGCTTCACTTGATTTAGAAAAGAAAAAATCTTTTATGTGTTTTGTTCATAGGTTTGTGATTCCAGGAAATACATTTTACTGAAGGAAGTTTTTGTGTTCGACTAAATACTGGACACTTAACTAATCACCGGCTGTTCAGAATGTGGCGTTCACGGTTCCCCCCCTTTTGTTTTGACCTACAGTAGGTATGAACAAGTAGCACTCCAGTCGGGGCATAGCTTTCTGGTCATGTAGCAGACAGAGACGGAGTCTGGAAGTGTTGAGGTGGATCACATCTCGGGCTCGGACGTTCCTGTAGCAGCTTCATGATATTGATCCATGTGAAGAGTGGTGTACATACACACTGTATTGAATACAAGTGATTCTCAAAAGCCTCTATGTGGGTCCGTGTCATGTCGTGGTGGGGAAAACTAGATTGTAGTGGTCCCTCTGGACGGGGGATCGTAAAGGTCCTTCTGATATTTGTCCTCACGCATCGTCCCCTGTGTTAGAAACATGCAGGATCCAGAGCAACCTCACACCCTGTGATACACTTGATGCCAAAACGCCTTCACATCATCTTGACCATCGTTACTGTACACACACCAATGTCTCAGGAAGGAATCATGTTGTGTGCTTGGCCTGTCCATTGTATATGTTCTGTGCTGCCCCCCCACTATGTCACTAACACACACACCTCTGCTACTGAGCCCCTGTGTTTCAAATCACTCAGACCAGAAGTTGTGCAGAGAGACTCCGACCCTGAACATTATGGTCTCACCATGTGTGGAGTCTCTCTACAAGTCCTTATTTCTTCTTCTTTTTTTTGTACAGTCAAAGCTGCTTTCATTTAGGACTTAACATGTCCAGAACAACTTTTCTCTGCACAGCTGATCTGGAATGGATACAGACGCACCTTCGCTTTGAAATGTATGGAATATGTTGTTTATGTATTTAATGATTTATTGTTGTGTCGTGTGAATCACTTTAATAACCACATTCTGCTGTTTTTGAGTCCCAAGTGTTGCCTTCAGTTTCCTCCAGCAGGAAAGAATGTTGCTGTTGTTTCTTCTGAATAATGAAAAAATAAATCACCAGGTCTATATAAAGTGCTGAAATTAAACAAATAATAAAGTATTATATAAGTATTATACTATTCACCAACACATGTCATCTTCAGGGTGTGACACCCCTGATGTCAACACAAAGGACGATGTGTCTGTTAAAGGATAAAGAAAGACTAAAATGCTGCTAATTGTAATCTGAGACAACATCGCTCCCTCTAGTGGTGATTTTAGATATTTCACTGTCCTGTCAATAATTCTGCAAGGACTAAGATAAGTTCTACTTCATTCTGGTGCTCCGCCCTCTAACGGCTTCGCACCAATTCGTAGAACCTGAGGCTATGATAGATAACTCAGGGGTTTTCCTCGCTGCAGGGATGGAGTGAACCACGACAGGTGATGATAGAGTGACTCATGTGTTTATTTATTGACAATGGCTTCATCTAGTGGTGCAACTGTAGATTACAGTCAATGTTTTACAATCCAACTCTTGAACACATCACAGGAAGTAAATACCTGTTGTTTGTAATAATGGAGCCGTAAAAACGGAAAACGAATTATTTTCAATCCTGTTATATATCAGAGGCTTCAATAAGCACCACTGTTGTACGGCGTGTTCTTCTTACTCTGACATGCTGGTCATCCAAAACTAGTGATGGGGAGATGAAGCTTCATTAACAGTGTCATCATTTTTAATGCTCAGTAGGTGGCGCCTCCGTTTAAAAATGATATGAGGTTTGATCCATGTACGTGTTTATTGTTAAATGTTTAAATATTAAATATATTTGTTGAAGTTCTCAGGCTCAGCTCCAGCTAGTGTTTCCTCATCAAACACATTGAAAGTGTCAGTGCACAAGTGCAAGATTTACACTGAGAGACTGAGATCTTCCACTATAAACAAATTTAAAATATAAATTCATTTAAGTGTTTTTATTATCATTTCTTCTCATGTGGAGCTTCAATCCAAGAGTTACAGGTAGTCTGGAGGTATTTGGATGTTTTAATGTGTCTTTTTGGAAGAAGATGAAGACGAAGACAACTGAGCTCCAGTTGCTACATTAAAATGAACAAACATTTTTGTCTATAACTCCAAAAAGAACACGTTACTCTCAAAATAAACCCAACCCTTAGTCGACATGTGGGCGAGTAGAACATGAGTTTGAATTATTTCTTGAGACGTGTGACATAAAAAGACAACAAAAGACTTAAAACATCACATGATTCCAGAACTGTTGTAATAGTTTTATTTGACCTACTATTACATGATTGAGTAAATAATGTTGAATACATTCAACTGTTACTTTAACACACTTTCATTTGCAGTTAATGAAGGAAGAAAAACTCTCTAAACTGAATCAAGATTGTCTCACGATACATTTGTCAAAGTGTAGATTCACTTGTCGATTATAACAATAATGATAAGTTTATAAAATATAATATAGTGTGATTTTGAGAATATTGTGCAAAGAACTGTATGATTTTAAAGCTGTTTGACTAGAGGATTGAATTTGTTGATCTTTTTTAATTCATGTTTCTCTCGCTCTGTTCCTCTGATGACATCATTTCTAGGCGACAGATGAGATGAAGTCAATCTGTCACGATCATGTTCAGCTACTGTTGAGAAGTACAGTTTGAAAAATGAAAGAGGTTTAACTAGAGAACGATCATAAAAGTCACAAACAAACGTGAAACAAATCCAGCAGGTATGTTAGGAAACATTTTACTTAATAACATATTTTCTTGTGTTTCTTCTGAGAGTCACTCTGATAGTCTCACTTCCTCTCCACCTCCAGTCGCAGCTTTTCAAACCTGTCAGGATGATCCAGATAATCCTGATCCTCCATCAAGTTCCTGTTGTCGTTGGACAGTAGGAGGCGCTGCTGTGTGTGAGTCCAGTGAGAGTGAAGACTGAGAGAAGAAGAGACATGAGGTGATGATGGTGGAAGAACGTTGTCTTGACGATCATATACTGATCCAAACTGAGACGAGTCAATGTTCTGTCAACATTCTTCTGAGAACTTGAGAGAAGAACCATGTGACTGAAACATCCCAGAATCATCTTGAATGTCAGATTTGAAGATGAAGTCAGCAGCTAAACTAGCATGTAGCTAACATGAGTCTAGTCTAGTTGTGATGAAGATGTTCAAGTGAACACATGATTCAATATGAAGTGATTCATGTGTGAAATGATGTTTAAAGTGACTCAACATTGTGAGTTGATGATCAAACTCACGTCTGATTTCAAATATTTGACAGAAATATTTCTTTGTTCTCCACTGACAGTCAAACGGAAACAATGTTGATGTTGAAGCTCCTGAAGAGTTTTGAGCTGAAGGACTTGAAGATTTGGAATCAGAGCTTCACTTGATACTGTAACTGTGAGTCTTTAACATCTGCACGTTTGTTCTGGAATCTTCTTCATCAAGTCCATGTCCACAAAGACCTTCAACTGCTGTGTCAGCAGATGAGCTTTGATGTTGAAGTCAATCAATGGAATCAAACTTACCATTCATGGATGAAGGTCAAACATATCTGGTCCACAGTCATTCAGCCTGGAGGAAGAAAGAGTCAGAAGATCAGATTCATTTGATTCAGATGTTTCATGAATATTGTTTCATTCTCAGTGGACGACTCAGTCATGACTGTTGATGACAACAAAGATGGATCTATAAACAGGCTGCTCAGTCTCAACTGTCTCCTTCATGCTTCCACTGGTGTCCAGCAGGAGAACATGGAGGAACTCAGAGTTTGGATTCATGTGCTCAGTTCAGATGAAGAGTCTGAGCATCAAATGTTCAGTCTGAAGATCTTTGGAGTTCAGTCAGTGAGTTCTGCTGCTCTGTTCATACCTGAGAGTCTCCAGTCTCCAGTCTGGACTCTTCAGTCCAGCAGACAGCAGCTCCAGTCCTGGTCCTCCTGGATGATTCCCTCTCAGGTCCAGTTCTCTCAGGTGGGATGGGTTCAATGTCAGAGCTGAGGCCAGAGAAGAACAACCTCTCTCTGAGATCTGACACCTTGACAGTCTGAAATGAAGGAGAAACACTTTTAGAAACTTATCAGAACCAAGAGAAGATGATGTTCTGACCTGAGAGTCTCCAGGTGACAGTGTGGACTCTTCAGTCCAGCAGACAGCAGCTTCACTCCTGGATCCTGAAGGTCGTTGTTACTCAGGTCCAGTAGAGTCAGACTAGAGGACGGAGAGCTGAGGACTGAGGACAGAAGTGAACAACTTCTCTCTGACAGTCCACACCAGCTCAGGCTGTGAAAGAGACGAGTTTCATCAACAAGTGACTTTTTCAATTTTTTATTTAAAAACAATCAACTATTTACTTTCATAAGATCATGGTCACATGTTTGTTTGAATATTTATCAGGTTGGTATAAATGAGGGTGAAATGTTGAACATGACGACAGAAACACAAACATGAAGAAGGAGTAACAACAATGTTGAGGTTGTGGTTTGTTGTTAAATATTTACTTTAGAAAAACAGACTTTCCTACAAACTAGTGAGACATCATTGATTTATGCTGAATTGTTGGAACATGAACAAGTATTTCAGTGAATGTTTTCATGTGATCAACTTGATCTTGATTAATCAAATTAAATGAAATAAAGTGTTTTTCAACATTCAGTTCATGAGCTGAAAATAAATAATACTTCAACAGGAAGTGACATTTATCAACACATCGTCTGCGAACAAGGAAATCTGGCTCAGTTGCTTCATCAACCAGGAAACAAGAGCTGAGACGACACTCGTCTAGTTTCTCTCCAGATATTAGAAACATGACATTTATTTCTATCTTCATTTCTCCTGAGACAAGAAACCAGATGAACTGTGGACCAGACATGAAGAGAGAAGATGATGTTCTGACCTGAGAGTCTCCAGGTGACAGTGTGGACTCTTCAGTCCAGCAGACAGCAGCTCCACTCCTGGATCCTGCAGCTTGTTTCTACTCAGGTCCAGTAGAGTCAGACTAGAGGACGGAGAGCTGAGGACTGAGGACAGAAGTGAACAACTTCTCTCTGACAGTCGACATCTGATCAGGCTGTGAAAGAGACGAGTTTCATCAACAAGTGACTTTTTCAATTTTCTATTTGACAAGAATTGAAAGAGTTTATTTAAAGACAAACTCAACTATTTCCATTGATAAGATCTTCAGTTGTGGTTTGTTGTCTGCTTCCTCTCTAATATAGTTCAGTCAAAGTTTCTTTCAAACCTTTGATACCAACTATTGACACGTCATTGATTCATGCTGGACTTTTGAACATCAACAAGTGTTTGATTGAATGTGTTCATGTTATGGTTGATTTGATGTTGATGGACCAGATGAAGAGAAACTATGGAAGTATATCAGTGTCATCACAATATTGAATGGTTTCAACCTTTCAAATGTTGAATTCGTTTTTTGAATAATTGAAGATTAAATAATTTGTATATTAATGGTTTCATTAATTTATTGAATAATAAAAACTATATTTTTTCATTGAGTAAAGGTTTTTTTTTTAAATATATTTTAACGTTGTAGTTTTTTTGTACCTCTTCAAAACTATATCATTAAAAAATTGTTGCCCAAATGTGTAAAATGTTGTTTTTTTAAGGCTTGAAAAAGTTGTAAATTAGAAATGTTTTGTACCTCTTCAAAACAACAACGTTAAAATATAAATATTTTTACCTCTTCTTAATGTTGGAGTTTTGAAGAGGTAAAAAAAAATTAAAATAAAAGAATATTTTAAAGTTGTATTTTTTTTTTACGTCTTCAAAACTACAACATTAAAATATATATTTTACCTCTTCAAAACACAGACATTATAAAAATGCTGATATGGAATTATAAATTAAAAACATCAAGATTCAATATTTTTAACAAGTATCCGTTTAAATTTATTTTTTAAACGTGTTTAAAATCCAATATATAATATATATATTAAACTCTATGTGTAAAAAATGTTTACATTATTCAATGAAAACAAAACCAACCTTTCAATATTTAAATTATTGGATTAAATTATTCAAAAAATAATTCTATGGTTAAAAAAAATACAATATTTCAATAAAATGAAATGTTAAATTCAATCCTTCAATTCTCTGATGACACTGATCTACTTGCATAAGAAACAAAGCAAATGTTTTTCAATATTCAGTTCATGAGCTGAAAATAGATTCAACTGCTCCAACAGGAAGTGACATTTATACTGACGTGTACAAAATACTTATTAAGTGAACAAAGATCTGCTGTTTTTTTGTTTATGTTTTAAGTCTCCGTTGATGGTTGTTTTGACTCTGTTGGTTTGGACTGTTGCTGAATGAACTGGAGTCTCAGTAAAAGACATGACAAACAAAACTTATTGGCTTCAATGTACATTTATGAACATATTTAGCTTTAAAAGAAGCTTAAAGTAAGTAAAGTAGTTTTGTTTCATTAAAGAAACTTCATGATAAATTGAAGAAAAATGTAAGAATGATGCGATTAGTCGACTTAATGGTTGAATATTTGGTGAGCAGTCGACTGTTAAAATAGTCGTAGACCTCATGAACAACAGATGAACCATAAGAGAAGAACAGAGACAACAACGGTGGAAAAAACAAACAATGAAAACAAATGAAAGACAAACCTCAAGATTCCACTCTAAAGTGTTTTGTCTTCTACGAGACAGATGACGCGAGAACACTGGATAAAGAATATGAAGGACTGTTGTTTTGATTATTATTCATTTTCATTTAAAGTTGACGCTTGTTTGTTTATCATTACAATGATTTATTAAGATGATATTTTTATAAACTACGTAACATCTTTACCTGCTACACAAACATACAAATGTATCTATGAGCTGCTTCACTGAAGAACAAAGTGATGACAGACTTTGACTCGTGTTTCCACCTCTGACTTTACATTTGAGCTTTGATGATGTAGAAAAGATGATGTTCTGACCTGAGAGTCTCCAGGTGACAGTGTGGACTCTTCAGTCCAGCAGACAGCAGCTCCACTCCTGGATCCTGCAGCTTGTTGTCACTCAGGTCCAGTAGAGTCAGACTAGAGGACGGAGAGCTGAGGACTGAGGACAGAAGTGAACAACTTCTCTCTGACAGTCGACATCTGTTCAGCCTGTGAAAGAGATGAGTTTCATCAACAAGTGACTTTTTCAATTTTCTATTTGACAAGAATTGAAAGAGTTTATTTAAAGACAAACTCAACTATTTCCATTGATAAGATCTTCAGTTGTGGTTTGTTGTCTGCTTCCTCTCTAATATAGTTCAGTCAAAGTTACTTTCAAACCTTTGATACCAACTATTGACACGTCATTGATTCATGCTGGACTTTTGAACATCAACAAGTGTTTGATTGAATGTGTTCATGTTATGGTTGATTTGATGTTGATGGACCAGATGAAGAGAAACTATGGAAGTATATCAGTGCCATCACAATATTGAATGGTTTCAACCTTTCAAATGTTCAATTACTTTTTTGAATAATTGAATATTAAATAATTAAATCATTTGTATATTAAAGGTTGAAATTATTTTCATTGAATAATAATAATAATAATGTTTTTTTAAATGAGTAAAAGTTTTTTCACAAATAGAGTTCAATATTCTAATTAACAAGTATCCTTTTAAATTCATTATAAAAATGTCAAAGTGTTTAAAATCCAATATAAATGCTGGTATAACAGAGTCACCAGACAAAACCAAAAGAGCTACTTGATCGTACTTTCAGCCAATCATGTGACACATAGACGATCATGTGACAACATCAAAACATCTATTTAGATATTTTCCTGACAATGTGTCAACTTTGTTTTAAGGTCTGGAGTTTAAAAAGTCTTTCACTACATCTCAAGATCAATCTGTGGTTTCTGCCTGTAATAGACGTATCAGAATCAGAATCAGAAACTTTTATTGACAGTTACGTAAACACAACAAAGTAATTCTAGTATCAGTACAACATAAAATAATAAAATAATACACAAAATGAGCAATAGAAAAACAGAACCAAACATCGAGGCAGACATTCTGCTGCACCTTTCAGTCTGTATAAGAAAATAAATAAAATATTGAATCAAGATTATTTATTTTTCAGTTATTATAAATTAGAATATTAAACTATATGTGTAAAATATGATTATTTTATTAAATGAAAACAAAACCAACCTTTCAATATTTAAATTATTGAATTATATTATTCAGAAAATAATTCTATGGTTAAAAAAATACAACATTTTAATGAAATGAAATGTTAAATTCAATCCTTCAATTCTCTGATGACACTGATCTACTTGCATAAGAAACAAAGCAAATGTTTTTCAATATTCAGTTCATGAGCTGAAAATAGATTCAACTGCTCCAACAGGAAGTGACATTTATACTGACGTGTACAAAATACTTATTAAGTGAACAAAGATCTGCTGTTTTTTTGTTTATGTTTTAAGTCTCCGTTGATGGTTGTTTTGACTCTGTTGGTTTGGACTGTTGCTGAATGAATTGGAGTCTCAGTAAAAGACATGACAAACAAAACTTATTGGCTTCAATGAACATTTATGAACATATTTAGCTTCAAAAGAAGCTTAAAGTAAGTAAAGTAGTTTTGTTTCATTAAAGAAACTTCATGATAAATTGAAGAAAAATGTAAGAATGATGCGATTAGTCGACTTAACGGTTGAATATTTGGTGACCAGTCGACTGTTAAAATAGTCGTAGACCTCATGAACAACAGATGAACCATAAGAGAAGAACAGAGACAACAACGGTGGAAAAAACAATGAAAACAAATCAAAGACAAACCTCAAGATTCCACTCTAAAGTGTTTTGTCTTCTACGAGACAGATGACGCGAGAACACTGGATAAAGAATATGAAGGACTGTTGTTTTGATTATTATTCATTTTCATTTAAAGTTGACCCTTGTTTGTTTATCATTACAATGATTTATTAAGATGATATTTTTATAAACTACGTAACATCTTTACCTGCTACACAAACATACAAATGTATCTATGAGCTGCTTCACTGAAGAACAAAGTGATGACAGACTTTGACTCGTGTTTCCACCTCTGACTTTACATTTGAGCTTTGATGATGTAGAAAAGATGATGTTCTGACCTGAGAGTCTCCAGGTGACAGTGTGGACTCTTCAGTCCAGCAGACAGCAGCTCCACTCCTGGATCCTGCAGCTTGTTTCTACTCAGGTCCAGTAGAGTCAGACTAGAGGACGGAGAGCTGAGGACTGAGGACAGAAGTGAACAACTTCTCTCTGACAGTCCACACCAGCTCAGGCTGTGAAAGAGACGAGTTTCATCAACAAGTGACTTTTTCAATTCTTTATTTAAAAACAATCAACTATTTACTTTCATAAGATCATGGTCACATGTTTGTTTGAATATTTATCAGGTTGGTATAAATGAGGGTGAAATGTTGAACATGACGACAGAAACACAAACATGAAGAAGGAGTAACAACAATGTTGAGGTTGTGGTTTGTTGTTAAATATTTACTTTAGAAAAACAGACTTTCCTACAAACTAGTGAGACATCATTGATTTATGCTGAATTGTTGGAACATGAACAAGTATTTCAGTGAATGTTTTCATGTGATCAACTTGATCTTGATTAATCAAATTAAATGAAATAAAGTGTTTTTCAACATTCAGTTCATGAGCTGAAAATAAATAATACTTCAACAGGAAGTGACATTTATCAACACATCGTCTGCGAACAAGGAAATCTGGCTCAGTTGCTTCATCAACCAGGAAACAAGAGCTGAGACGACACTCGTCTAGTTTCTCTCCAGATATTAGAATCATGACATTTATTTCTATCTTCATTTCTCCTGAGAGACAAGAAACCAGATGAACTGTGGACCAGACATGAAGAGAGAAGATGATGTTCTGACCTGAGAGTCTCCAGGTGACAGTGTGGACTCTTCAGTCCAGCAGACAGCAGCTCCACTCCTGGATCCTGCAGCTTGTTGTCACTCAGGTCCAGTAGAGTCAGACTAGAGGACGGAGAGCTGAGGACTGAGGACAGAAGTGAACAACTTCTCTCTGACAGTCCACATCTGATCAGGCTGTGAAAGAGACGAGTTTCATCAACAAGTGACTTTTTCAATTTTCTATTTGACAAGAATTGAAAGAGTTTATTTATAGTTTAATATTGTTATTTTAGTAATAAATAAAATGAAAAAAATTCAAGATTCAATATTTTTAACAAGTGGCTTTTTTAATTTAATATACGAATGTGAAAGTGTTTAAAATCCAATATATAATATATATTCAAGTTATTTAATGAAAAGATTCAGAAAATATTTCTATGGTTAAAAAAATACAACATTTAAAAAAATTAAATGTTAAATTCAATCCTTCAATTCTCTGATGACACTGATCTACTTGCATAAGAAACAAAGCAAATGTTTTTCAACATTCAGTTCATGAGCTGAAAATAGATTCAACTGCTCCAACAGGAAGTGTTATTTATGAACATATTTAGATTGAAAAGAATCTTAAAATAATACCTGACATGAATATTTAAAATGAAATACATGCTAATGTATTTATAATCTATGTTTTCATCACTGATCCTCTGTCTCACATCAATTGAATGCATCAGGGATGAGAGGGCCCTGACCAAGAAGGATGAACCAATAGCAAATGTTACAGAATAAAAGCGTGTCAGTGGTTGACTTTCTGTCTTCAAGTATTTCATTGGTCAACAGCTGCAGAATGATGAACTCAAGTGTGTGTTTCATGTCCTTCAGTTGAAGATGAACAAACACAAAAGTTCAGTCAGGGAACAAGCGAAGAAAACATTGAGAAGCAGTTGTTAGTGCTGTGATAGTCCCACATTCTGACCACATTAAACTTTGAAATATGTTCTTTTGATTATTATTCATTTTCATTTAAAGTTGACGCTTGTTTGTTTATCATTACAATGATTTATTAAGATAATATTTTTATAAACTACGTAACTTTACTTTTCAATTCTCTATTTGACAAGACTGAACTAGTTACATCATAAAATCACGTATTGTATGAATATTTGAGGAAGGTTTGTCTAAATTAGGATCAGTTTGTTAAACACGATGACAAACACAACAATCATCAAAGAGTAAATCAAACATTCATGTTTAGTTCATATCATCAGAAATGTTTGAACAACTTACAGAACTTTGTTTGCAGCTTGAACCACCGGCAGAAGCCTCTCAAGAGCCTCTTCTGAAGCATTCATTGAGTATTTCTTCAGGTCAAACTCGTCCAGATGTTCCTCTGAGGACAGTAAGATGAAGGCCAGGGCCGACCATTGAGCAGAAGACATTTGAACATAGAGATATCCTGATCTCAGCTGCTGTTGGACCTCCTCCACCAGAGAAGTGTCCTTCACTTCATTCAGACAGTGGAACAGGTTGATGATTCTCTCTGGAGACATATTCTTATTTATCTTCTTCTTGATGAGCTTTGTTGTGTTGTGATTGGTCCAGGAGCTACTTCCTGTCTGTGTCAACAAACCTGGAAGGAGACTCTGGCTGGTCTGCAGAGAAAGACCCAGAAGGAAACGCAGGAACAAGTCCAGATGTCCATTTGGACTTTTCAGAGTTTTATCTATTGCTGTCTGGTAGAACCTTTCTGTTTGACTTTTGTCGATTTCTGTCAGTTTGGATGTTAGTTTTGATTCCATCAGGTTGACTCCAGAGTTGATGAAGGTCTGGTGGACGTGAAGAGCAGCCAGAAACTCCTGAACACTCAGGTGGATGAAGCAGAACACCTTGTCCTGGTACAGTCCTCTCTCCTCTCTGAAGATCTGAGTGAACACTCCTGAGTAAACTGAAGCTGCTGAGATATCGATGTCACACTCTGTGAGGTCTGACTTATAGAAGATCAAGTTTCCTCTCTGCAGATGCTCAAAAGCCAGTTTTCCCAGAGACTCCATCATCTTCTTGCTCTCAGGATCCCAAACTGTGTCAGTCCCAGATCCTCCGTCGAACTTCAGCTTCTTGACTTTGATCTGAACCACCAGGAAGTAGATGTACATCTCAGTTAGGGTGTTGGGCAGCTGTCCTGTCTCTGTGCTCTTCAACATGTCCAGAACTGTGGCAGTGATCCAGCAGAAGATCGGGATGTGACACATGATGTAGATGCTTCGTGACCTCCTGATGTGAGACATGATGCTGCTGGTCTGCTCCTCATCTCTGAACCTCTTCCTGAAGTACTCCTCCTTCTGGAGGTCATTGAACCCTCTGACCTCTGTCACCATGTCCACACACTCAGGAGGGATCTGATTGGCTGCTGCAGGTCGTGTGGTGATCCAGAGACGAGCTGAGGGAAGAAGATCCCCCCTGATGAGGTTTGTCAGCAGGACGTCTACTGAGGTGGACTCTGTAGCTTCTATCAGGCGCCGACTGTTGAGGAAGTCCAGAGGGAGTCGACACTCGTCCAGACCATCTAAGATGAACAGAACCTGGAGTCCTTCAAAGCTGCTGAGTCTGGATTCTCTGGTTTCAGGAAAGAAAAGATGAACAAGTTCCATCAAACTCAACTTCTTCTCTTTCAGCAGGTTCAGCTCTCTGAAGGTGAAAGGAAATATGAAGTGGAAGTTCTGGTGGGCTTTGTCTTCAGCCCAGTCCAGAGTGACCTTCTGTGTCAGGAGGGTCTTCCCAATGCCAGCCACGCCCTTCGTCAGCAGTGTTCTTATTGGTCGTTCAGGTGAGGTTTTAAACAGGTCTTCTTGTCTGATGGTGGTTTCTGGTCTGGTCTGGTTCCTGGTGGCTGCTTCGATCTGTCGGACCTCGTGCTCCTGGTTGACCTGGTCTGTGCCCCCCTCAGTGATGTAGAGCTCAGTGAAGATCTCATTCAGAGGAGCAGAGTTTCCTGCTTTAGCGACCCCCTCAGACACACTGTGGAACTTCTTCTGCAGGCTCCTCTTCAGTTGTCCTCCTCCACACTCTGAAGCTAGACTTCCTGAATGAAGACATAAGTTACACGAGTCAGAAGATTGTAGAAGGTGAAAATGGAGTAAAATCTTCAGATCTGATGCAAGTGTTCTTCATCTTCATCATGTTTGTTCACATGTTCTTACTGCTCCACAGACGCTCGGCCAGATCCTCCTGCTCCATGTCCTTCAGGAGATGAACTGTGATCTTCAGGAATTCTTCTCTGATGCTTCTCCACTTCTCATCTTCCTCCTCAGTCTGTGGAGTCTCTGAACATACCAGTCGTTTGATTTCCAGTTGTGAGGGATGTTGCTGACCAATGAGAAGCTCTGAGCTCTGATGGTCCACTCTGAGAAGAAGAGATGAAATCAGACTGTAAATAAACTCTTGTCGTGTTGAAGGTTCTGATCATAAGTAAACTAGAAGGTTCCTCCAAAAACCCAAATATAGGACCATCTCAATAAGAATCTTGTCAAGCTAAACTGTTAATTTTAAATATAATTTTATAAAATCAACTCTGATCAACTGTCATCTGTTTCTATCCTGGTATTCACCAGCTGAACCACTAGATGTCCTCACACTGCTGCACATGTCCACCTCTGCACTACAACTGTGAAAGCAACGTTTGAGGTTTTTAATTGTGTCTTTATCTCCCCCTGCTGGTGATGTGAGTGAAGTGAAGTTCTCTGGTTTAATGTGTGTATGAACCTGGTAGACTCACACTTGTTCACTCTCACCTCACACCTGGAGACTCTTCACTTCCTCTGAAGTCAATCACTCTCCCCATTGAACCATCACTCTTCAGAGACACACAGCAGGGTTCTGGTCCAGATCTTGGTCCAGGTCCAGCAGGTTCTTGCTGCTGCTTTGATCTTGAACACAGAAGTAGAATGAGTGAGAATGAAGACATGGAGGTGCTAAAAATGGATCAAGGGATTGACTTTTTATGAAAGAACATGTTTTTCTAGAAAGAACAAGCTGGACATATTTATTAAATGTTGAGTTTATTTGACTTCCTTGAAAGAAGAGAAATGTCAACTGAACTTTAGTCTTAGCTTTTGTTGTTTTATCTGTATCTTTAGTTTTTCTTTTCTTTCTTTATTAGTGGTGTGTTTTTCTTTACATTGAAAATTAAATAAAGAAATCTTAAAAAAAACAAAAGAAAGCATGAAAGAAATGTCTGTGTTTACGAAGCCCCCGATATTAGTTCAAGTTCATGCTCCAGTGGCGTCACTAGCCTGAATGGATCATGACTAGAACCAACAGCTTTAAAGCAGGAGTTCAGGGATTGAGCCTCGGTGTTGATGTTTATAACTGTTATTTATTTATTGTGTTGTTGCTACAGCAGCAAACTTGCCATCCATTCACTTATTTATTTGTGTTCAGTGTTGTTGAGGAGATCGTTATTTGTGATCATTCTCTTGTGAAAAGCTTCAGATAAATGCATGTATACAAGCCAGGCTTTGCTGGTGATGTGAGTGAAGTGAAGTTCTCTGGTTTAATGTGTGTATGAACCTGGTAGACTCACACTTGTTCACTCTCACCTCACACCTGGAGACTCTTCACTTCCTCTGAAGTCAATTACTCTCCCCAATGAATGATCACTCTTCAGAGACACACAGCTGGGTTCTGGTCCAGATCTTGGTCCAGGTCCAGCAGGTTCTTGCCGCTGCTTTGATCTTGAACACAGAAGTAGAATGAGTGAGAATGAAGACATGGAGGACAATCTTGGAGGTCCTTGTCTCACCTCTGAGTGCTGGTCTGTTCATCGTGCTCCTCACACTGAGGGTATTTAAAGGAGTCTCTGTCCTCACCATGAGTCTCAGCAGAGTCTTCACCTTCACACAAACACACTCATGAGATTCTTGTCAACATCAAAAGTTGTTCTCGCCTCATAGTGTAAAAACTATAATCAATCCTTTCATAATGTCCTGTTTTCATTAGAGGAAAAGAGAATTTACTTCACACGTTCTGCGCCCTCTACAGGCAGGGTTAGATGGAGCAGAGGTATCTTCTATCCACAGACACAGATAAAACTATGAAATGAGGCGTCCACTATCCAGCATTAGCAGCTTCTCTGCTCGGTAAAATCTCTTTCCACACTGAGATCTCAGGCTTATTGGTCCTTGTTTTTGAGCCATTAGAGCAAATCTTCCTAAAGAAAGTCCAGCCCTTTTCTTCAACCCCTCCTGTCGGCACTCACCTGAGGGACCAGACCATCTCATCAGCTCCACCTGCCTGCAATTATTGAAGGAGAACAATAGGCTGCCTTGAGCTCCAGTCTTCTCCTTTCTTGGCGGTTCTTTTTCAGTGCGCCCCCTACAGACGTGTCATTACAGGCTCTTACACTGCTTGCTTGTTGTAAATCAGTAACTTAAAGTGATGATGATGATGATGATGAACGTCTGTGACTCTCGTAGAGAAGACTTGAAGGATCCCACTGTGTTTGTTACATTATAAAAACAATCTTATAATTCCTTATCGTTTTTTCCTAATTGTGTGAAATGCCTGGAAAACAACTCCATATACATCATGTTGTCTTAATAAATAAAGATTATTAATTAAGTGAATGAGAAACATATTTTTAAGTTTGAAAATAATTTATTATCCACTCATGTATCTACATATATATATATTTTCAATCAATATTGATATTATGTGTCTCTGATAAACATGGATATGAGCAGTAAATATGTACATAGAACACCTTCAAACCTGTCAGGAAGTTTCAGGCCATTATTATTCGTGATACATATGAAATTTGCTGCACGTACACTGAAAGAGACCAGAGCTCTGATTGGCTGCTGTGCATGTCATATAAATGGTTATTGCACCGAATGATTCTCTTCTATTTTCTTATTTCATATTATATTATGTCACGGCTCGACCGGTAGATTGTTACCGACTATAAGGTACTTCTGGTCTATATTAACAATACACACTCACATGATCACACTCACAGTCACTACAACAGCACAGACACACAATAATAATTATTTGCTTCACAACTGCCTCATCAGGAAGTTAAACAAATATGCACGCACACGCACACAAACACACCCAAGCACACACACACACAAACACACCCAAACAAACCCACACACACGCACACACACATATTAAAGCACAGACACAAATGTAGACACAAAACAATACTCACAGGTACAGTATACAAACACACACAGGACACATGATGACACACAAACACAGATGTCAGATGTTTGAATGTCTTCAGATTCATATTTTCTGCGTCATCATTTGTAGATTGAGCTCCAGTTGTTTAAAAACATCAACAGGATCGTCTCGTTGTGATTCATTTCATTTCATCAACTGCTGACTTGTGTGAGAGTCAGAGAGTCACTGACCTGTCTGCAGCTTTCTTCTCTGTGGTCTCAGGTCCATGTTGGAGCAGAATTCAGCTTCTTCTGACCAGAACTGATGGAACAAGACACTGATCAACTCCTTCTGACGCTGGTATCAAAGATCATGACTGAAATAAAAGTATGTGACTCATGAAACCGGTCTTTCTTGTTAGACTGTTACCAAGCCTTGTGTTCTGGTTCATTGACAAGATTTTATTGACTGTACATGCTTTCATTTCTCTCCTGCAGGGATTTAAAAGTAAAACAATATATCATTTCTGAGGATCTCTAGTTTATTTGTCCTAAAACAACATGAACCCCTTTATCTTAAAAAACATGGTTCTACAAATGATTCTTTCCGTTTAGTCATTTATTATCATTGCAACTAGTACAACGAGAAAAAAAAGATGTGCTCCACACAGCAGGGGGCAGTAGGCCTCGTCTGTAAAAGGCCTCACTTTCCACTAACAAGG
Organism: Callionymus lyra; assembly: GCF_982586985.1. NCBI lineage: Eukaryota > Metazoa > Chordata > Actinopteri > Syngnathiformes > Callionymidae > Callionymus > Callionymus lyra. The sequence goes on from NC_141819.1 coordinate 6,658,897, forward strand.
CAACTTTTTTGAGTCAGGAAAGCTGAAGTCTACTGGTCACACTTGTAAAGGGCGTTGCACCCATAGTAACTATGTTACAGTTTTTTGGATTGCATGAACACTAAAATCAAAAGTCATACACAATTATAAAAACATTATACTCGAGGAGCAAAACTCCAGCCCAGATTAACACAACTATAAACACAATGTCAGCTTCACACTTTTTGCAAATGATTGCACACAGAACAATTGCAAAAAACTAAACACACTTGTATCCATTACACACATATGCATATCAGCACTTCAGCACGTCAGCAGCACGTCAGTGTGTCAGCATTGATTTTACTGGTTTTTACTGGTTTTATATCCACCTTTATCGTCACCTTTGACTGTTCATATTGCAGTTTTAATTGGTTCTTACTTGAAACTGTTTTATTTGGACATCACGACTCCCGGCTACATGCTAGTCATGGACACGTCAAACACCGTCGACTCTTCGGCGCTTCAAGGTCAGAGTCAGAACCTGCTCAAGACTCAGGACTCATCCATTTTATTGACACAATCGACTCTTTTAATTTATCACAGATTATTGATAAACCAACACACATGGTTTTATACACACTGGCCTCAACCCACCCAAAGTTTCACTGGAGGATATCTGAGTGTCGGACCATAAAGCTGTTCTATTTACAATGGACCTGGTTACTCCATCCCCCGAACTCCTCCGACTCACTCGCTCACATGTTTTTAACCCTCACTCAACATCCTCCTTCACAGAGCATTTTACTCCTGCTTTTTTTAACAGCTTTAATCCTGAACCTCCCGGTTTTGGCAAAGACTTTATCCAAGATGAAAAGCATTTCATGTGCTCTCAATGTCATTCCCACGAAAGTTTTTAAAGGATGTTTTTAACACAGTTTTACACATTTTATTCAGCTCTCTTTTCCCAAGTTCTTTTAAACATGCTGTGGTCCAACCTCGTTTGAAGAAACCCAGCCTGGACAGTTTTTACTAATTTTAGATCAATTTCTAAACTCCTGTTTTTAGCCAAAGACTTAGAAAAGTTGGTGTCCCTCCAAATTTTATATTTTATGTCTTCATGTAATTTATTTGAAAGATTTCAATCAGGTTTAAGATCAGGTCACAGTACAGAGACTGAACTTTTAAAAGTCACTAATGACTTGTTTTTAGCTGCTGATAAAGAGGAAAGCGTGATTTTCATTATTTTAGATTTTACTGCAAACTTCGACACTGTTGACCACAATATTTTAATAGATCGTCTTAACTCTTGGGTTGGCATCAGAGAAACTACACTGAGGTGGTTTTCTTCCTCCCTATTAAACAGAATCTTTGCGGTCGCCATGGGATACACCTCAAGTTCTACAGCCAGTGTCTCCTGTGGTGTACCGCAAGGGTCAGTTTTCTTACTTTTATTTTTTTAATACTTTCCTTTTTATTAAGTTTCTCCACACTTTATACATTTTAAATCTCCAAACACCACTGAAAGGAGGGAGATAAAACAAACAAACACACAAATAAATAAACTAGACAAAATAAAACATACAGGTTTCAAATGTCCATCATTCAAAGTCCAAAAGTCATTTAGGAGTGATAGTGTCAAATGAAGTCCATTTTTTTTCAATCGCCGGGTCCACAGAGTTTCTTTCAGTCTGAGTTTCAAGGTCAATTGCTCCATGAGTCGTATTTCCCTCATAATGTTCATCCATTGCTGCAAATCAGGAGCTTCTGCTTTGCATCAGTTTCTCATTATGGCTTTTTTACATGCAACCAACATTATTCACATTAGATACACATTACATGACATAACACAATCGTTTATATTTCCCAGGTACATCGTTTTTTAAAAGTGTTTGGCACAGAATAGCCATGAATGGTTCCAATTGTTCTATTTACATTCTCACAGAATATAGTTATTGTTGTACATTGCCAAAAAATGTGAGCATGATGGACACGTTCTCTCCAACACATCCTCCAACATGTATCACCTGATCCGTCAAATTTGCTTTTTATTCTCGGAGTGATAAAATAACGCATTATATTTTTCCAACCAAATTTCCTCCAGATGATAGATGTTGTTGAACTCAGTACTTCAGTTCCTGTTTCCCTCTTCCATTTTGATTTGATATAAGCAGCTGACAAAGAGTGAGTTGTTCTCAAACATTTATATATGGCGCTAATATCTCTAATATCCTTCTGGGTCCTCCGTGCTTTGTATCTGCTTTACATAGTAGTCTCTTATTTGCAAGTATGGAAAGAAATCATCTTTAACTAGTCCAGATCGTTTTTTAGCTCCTGGAAACTCATTATGCGGAACTTTTTAGTTATTGTACAAATTGCTGTTATTCCTTTTTCCCAGTCTTTGAATTTCATATCTTGTTGGTTTGGTTTGAGTTCATCATCATATGACACCCAGTTTAGTTTTTTTACTTCTTTTTCCTGCTTTTCTCGTTGGATTATTTCAAACCACTCTTGTAAAGTGTGTAGAGTGATAGGATCAAGAATATTGTATAACTTTCTTATTATTTTACTGTTCCCTAGAAGTGATCGGACCGGGATGTCATTTATTTTTGATTCGATATCCTTCCACTTTCATCATAGGTTTCATCAAACCAACTGATGACCGTTCTCAGTTGTGCTGCGTAAAAGTAGTCCTTGAGATTGGGAAGCCCCATCACACCTTTTTCTTTGGGTAATTTGATTGTCGTTGTAAGGAAATGACAACTTTACTGTAATCAATCATCTAGATTTAACACACATTTCAAATAGTCACTTGATTAACTGATAATCTTACATATTTAATTCATATTAAATAATCATTGTCTTGCATTGCATTCACTTAAACTAAACTCAGGTTCACAACTCAAAGGCCGAGGTCAGAAAGCCTCACACACACAGAAAGACTAAACAATCCCAGATTCCAAGAAGTCAGTGTGAACCTGTTTGAGAATTCACACTGAAGGACACAAGTCGCTGGGAAGAGACAGAAAACAACAACCTTCAGTAAGTTTCCACTACGATCACGTGCGACGGCCATCTTAGAATCAAGTGTTTACAGTCACTGACCAATCCTACATTCACATTTGACTAGAGGCGTTAACCTGAATATTCTACTATAAAGATCCACCATTTTGTGAGACCTTTGCGTTCTGGCATTCGAAGACGTCTGCGATAGATCTCTCTGCTTGCTAGCGCCCGTGTTCACGTAAGCTTGTCTCTGACTTTTGCATAATTCACTAAACAAGCATTTTTCTTAAACTCATCCATGTGTCTGTCCTTTATTCCATCACCACGTACGAGGCTGGGGAGGGGTTGGTTCATCGGAACACAAAAACCCCCAACAACTTGGTGCACGTGACCCTTGGCGTGGACTGATGGTTTGAAGGCCTTTTCGATTCCGAGATGAACTCTGAGCTGATTGTTCTCCAGGCAACCAGGGATCCCACAATACCTTACTTCAAGAATCAGGTGAGAAAGATTTGATCTTATTTTCTACATAGATTTTATAATCTATAATCTAAAACTAAATTTATATTTTTGGTTAGGAAAGATTACATATATATTTTATATTAGTTTTGGTTGCCTGGAAGAATAAACGTAAGTCTCTGGTTCTGTCACAAATTTAGATTATAATTTTCAATAGTGCTTTCTCAAGCTGGTGCTCGTTTTTTGGGGTATTGCATGGTCAGTTGTTGTTTTTGTTGTATTAAGTGTAGACGACATTATCGTGTCCCGGGTTTTGAAGAAAAAACTATGTGAAGTTTGAAGAAAAAACGTTGTGAAGTTTTGAAGAAAAAACGCTGATTAGAATTTAAGTTGAATTGATAGGCAGAGGAGACGGTTACACGACCTGGTAACCCTTGGGAATTCTGAGTAGGGTTGGAGTATAACCGGCTCCCTCTACGGGGCGTCTGACATTTTAAATTTCAGAATCCTATACTAGTTAGGATGCTTGGCCAATGGGTGATTATGGTAGACGTATTTTTTCGGTAAACCAAGTAGCTATCATAAATTTGGGGATATGTGGTGATTTGAGAGGCTCTCCCAATATCCTGGTCTGAAGACTCTGCCAGCTGTGGGTGTATAGGCCAGTTAGATCTCATTGTGTTCGGTGTTGAGGGGCTCCACAAAAATTTGGCAGTATAGTCAGGGCTAGTTAATTTTTACGAACAATCACGGTGATGGATAAATTCTCATTGGTGATTAGATTAGAGTTAGTTTGACGGGGTTGAAATAGAATGGATGAGTTGAGGGGTCTCCTATCCAGGGTGTTTGGAAGCTAATTGAGCGGTCGAGGGGCTCCTGCCATTATGACTTCAACACTTTAGACACAACAGGCTGGTAAGAGTCTCGTTCCACGTAGCATAGTGTGTCTCTCTGGCCTGTTTTGGTAAAATACTGTTGTCGTCGTATTGTCATGACATATTGTTTGTTTAAATTGTCTGTGTCTGTATATTTCTATCTTTTGAATATTTTTTTCTCGCTGCGGTACTTGTAAAAATGAGCATTCATTTGTGTGAGATCTCTGACTTTCTGTGACTCAGCTGAGAGTCCAGGTTTGTGTGTCTTTGGACACTATCTCTTGCTGATAAGAACACTGCTGCTTGGCAGACGTTGTTACTTGTCAGCTGCTTCAAGTTCGAATGAGCTCCGAAAGACTTTTCCGTTTTGGTGGGAGTGGTTTCGCTTGGAGGTTGAACTTTTAAGACTTCCTTCTTTTCCTCACCGACCCTCCCATTGTATTCATGTCTTCTCTAAACGCACACACAATCTTACGTCATCTTGAATTCTATTCACTATTGGGTTTGATTTCTTAATTGAGGTATATATAAATATACAGTTATTTAGTGGTATAATTGGTTTAAGAAGAAAAACAAACCAACTCACATTCCAGTTCTACGTCATTGGTGCTCCGCCCTCCAACGGCTTCGCTATTGGTTTACCCCGAGGCACCGCCTCGTCTCTGAGAAAGCTTAATGAACTCGCCACCCAGCAGGGGGCAGTCCACTTCCTATAAAGGCGGAAGCACCCGCCGCACTTTCTCCTTTTTCAACTCAGCGAGAAAGCTCCTGACAGTGGAATGTAATGATGGCGAATGAATATTGAAGTGAACCATGTGTGCACGAAGACTCCCTGAAGAGGAGACACACATGTCTGCTTCGTTTTGCCTAGAGGCCCAAATCACACGTGATGATTATGTGGCCTTCCGAGCGCTTCCCACGGCTTTTGACAGTGTTGGGAAGCGTTCGAGGCTTGTCGACCCACGCCGCCTCAGATCATGATTATGATCAACACAGGACTGCCGTGTTGTTTAAGAAAACAACATGGCAGTCCTGTGCGCTGCACTCGACAAGCTCACGTTGCAGGCCACATGGCCCTCCTGCAGCACTCGACGGGTTCACTTGAGAGGCGTTAGTGTGCATGTGGCTCCGCCTGTGAGTGTGACGTATTCACAGGCGTCATTAGAGACTTTCGCCGCTAATGCTAAGCTAACATGCTCCGCCGTTCATAGACGGCGAGAGTTTCCTCTCAGAACACAGTTCGGAGGAGGTTTTTAAACCCCTTCGTCCGGGTCATGCCGAGACTGTAATAACGGAGTCTGTCCACACGAATGAAGGGCAGACTCAACCATGTGCTTTGTTTCCAGATAAGCAAATGTCCACGAGACCGGCTTGATCAGCTGTGTTTACTTCACTTCCGTGTTGACATGCGCTGACGGGGTTTGACCACCGATGAGCGTTGTCAAAAAAATCCCGGCGCCATGGATGACGTCACGTTTGGCGGAGAAACGTCATGGATGACGTCACGTTGGCGGAGAAACGTCATGGATGACGTCACGTTTGGCGGAGAAACGCCATGGAACGGACGCACCATTGAGAGGAATGGCCCGGCAGGAGGCGGCGCAGCTCCGCCATCACCTGCATGGGCGTGATGACGAGGCGCGACGGGGATACGCGGAGAAGATCCCGTTCGTCGGCCTGATAAGCAAATGTCCACGAGACCGGCTTGATCAGCTGTGTTTACTTCTGTGTTGACATGCGCTGACGGGGTTTGACCGCCGATGAGCGTTGTCAAGAAAATCCCGGCGCCATGGATGACGTCACGTTTGGCGGAGAAACGTCATGGATGACGTCACGTTTGGCGTGATGACGAGGCGCGACGGGGATACGCGGAGACGGATCCCGTTCGTCGGCATCATCATCTGGTGCTGGGGGGAAGCGTCACCAGAGACCAGCCACCCCAGCAGCACCAACAACATCGGCAACAGCGGCGGCGTGCGACGAGTGAGCGTCGCCAAGATCCGCAGCGCGAGCCGGGGAGCCAGCAGCCGCAGCAGAGCGACGGCCGAGGGCTCCTCCACCCTATTCATTCAAGGGAATGTGTCGGGAATAAAACAAGAGAACGTATGACGTTCTGTGGTTTGTTCTGAGAGATGTTAGTAGTGTGCATGTGGCTCCGCCTGTGAGTGTGACGTATTCACAGGCGTCATTAGAGACTTTCGCCGCTAATGCTAAGCTAACATGCTCCGCCGTTCATAGACGGCGAGAGTTTCCTCTCAGAACACAGTTAGAAGGAGGGTTTAAACCCCTTCGCCCGGGTCATGCCGAGACTGTAATAACGGAGTCTGTCCACACGAATGAGGGGCAGACTCCAACCACATGTGTTTTGTTTACAGACAGCAGAGGTCCGCGAGACCGGCTGAGTCAGCTGTGTTTACTTCCGCGTCGACCAGCGCTCGTGCCCGATAGAGCTTGACAGCGGAGATGAGTGGAACTAGTCCAGACATGTCTATGTTGACCGGAGGTTGTTGCTTCCTTCACAGCGCTGTCTACAAGCACTGGCACCGTGGAGGACGTCACGTTTGGCGGCGGAGAAACGCCATGGAACCTGGTGTTTTTACGCGCGAGTTTCTCGCCGTCCTGAGACCAGGCGAGGGCGAAGAACTTCCGCCCCGTCTGGTCGATCAACTGGAGAGGTGCGTGGCGGTCGGATCTCACGAGTGACGAGCAGGTCTGGACCGCCAGCGGAGCTTGAGAATGTACGGGACCGGGTGAGTGATGCGGTGCCTACGCGCGCGCGACCTAACTCACTTCAGCTCCGGGTTAATTCTCCAGCACATTCCTCCACATCGCGGGTTTTGTCAGCTCCGGTGACACTAAGAAGTGCTCAGGGAGTTGGGAAGACTTCCGGGGGGGGGAAGGGAACACGCACGACGCGCATCTGAGGTGTCTCACGCGCACTTGCGCGCTTCTCCCACAGAGCCGGTTTTATGTATGAGAGTGGGGGTTCTAGTGAATCCAACTCGAGTACATGCTCTGTGGATTCAAGAGATAGAGACGCGGCTTGTGTGATGCCCTTTCGTCTACGGCCCGCCCAAGGAGGAGGAGCAGGAGAAATTATCCTGTTGAAAAACGAGGTGTCTACTCTGCTGCAGAAGGAGGTCGTAGAACTGGTCCCTGCAGCCGAGATGATGACAGGGTTTTACTCCCGGTACTTCCTCGTGGCGAAGAAGACCGGGGGTTGGAGGCCCATTCTGGACCTCAGCTATTTGAACAAGTTCATAGCTACCCGCCCGTTTCGCATGTTGACGGTCAAGAAACTGCTTTCAGGTGTAAGTCCAGGAGATTGGATGACATCTATCGACCTGACCGACGCGTACTTTCACATACCGATAGTCGAGACATCGAAAGTACTTGCGTTTCGCCCTCGAGGGTCGGGTGTTTCAATACACTCGACTCCCGTTCGGCTACTCTCTGGCACCCAGGACCTTCACCAAGTGTGTGGAAGCGGCAGTGGAGCCATTGAGAGTGAGTGGGGTAAGGATCTTGACCTATCTGGACGACTGGTTGATCCTTGCCAGGTCAGAGGCAGAAAGTTACGCTCACACACAGAAGGTGTTGAGCCATATTGCCACCCTGGGGTTCACAGTGAACCTCAGCAAGAGCGCTCTGACTCCAGTTCAACAGTTAGTTTACCTGGGGGTACTGTTGAACTCGGAGGAAGGATACGCGCGCCTCCCGGACGTGCGTATCCAGCCCATTCTCCGACTGACAACACAGTTGCTGGAAGCTCGGTGTCACGTGACAACAGCAGGCACTGTTATGTCCCTCCTGGGGCTCATGGCGGCAGCCCACACGGTTGTTCGGCTGGGCTTGCTGCACATGAGGGAGCTTCAGAGATGGTTTGGTCGTCTCAAGCTAGACCTCAAGCGGGAAAGAGGTCGGAAAGTGCGCCTTCCCGCTCGGGTTTTGCAGGACATCCAGTTTTGGAACTCTCACGCCAACCTCAGGCGTAGAGTTCCATTGGGTTGCGTCCTTCGTTGCACTCAAGTGTTTACAGACGCTTCTCTGACAGGTTGGGGAGGCACCTCGGGTCAGGCCTACGCCAGTGGGGTCTGGAGCAGTCCGGTGCTCAGACACATAAACTGGCTAGAGCTGAAGGCGATTCACAATGTCCTGCTTCACCTCTCTCCCCAACTGTCACGGTCCAACGTCCTAGTACTATCAGACAGCTCCACCGCCGTGGCGTACGTAAATCGCCAAGGTGGAGTCAGATCCCCAGCCCTTCTGAGTGTGGCAAGGAAGATTGGCTGTGGGCGGACTGTCACCTGCTTTCGCTCAGAGCCCAGCACGTACCGGGCGAGCTGAATGCAGTAGCGGACAGACTGTCGAGGGGGGCCGTCCAGGACGAATGGGGTCTGTCCGAGGCAGTGGCAAGCGAGATCTGGTCTCGATTCGGTCACCCGGTTGCAGACCTCTTCGCCAGCAAGGAGAACTTCAAATGCCCTCTTTGGTTCTCCCTCAGGGCTTCGGATTGCCCCCCACTAGGCGTGGACGCTTTAGCCCATTCGAGGTGGCCGGTCGGTCTGCTGTTCGCCTTCCCTCCTCCGCGGCTCCTTCTCCCCTTGATTCGGAGGACGAGGCGGGGGGGGCTGAGGTTAATTCTAGTGGCACCAGACTCCCCGGGGGCGCTCTGGTTCCCAGAGCTGGTGCGCATGGCGGTCGGGGCCCCGTGGGCCATCCCTTGGGGCCCCGCTGCCCTGTGTCAGGCGGGGGGGGACTCTGACAGCGCCCCGGTGCTGGGCCGGCCTCTCAAGGTGTGGCTCCTGCACGGGAAGAGCTGATCGGGACTTTGGCCCCGTCAACACGCAGGCTTTATGCCTCAAAGTAGGGGATTTTCTCCCGCTGGTGTTCAGACAGGTCCTTGGACCCCAGCTCTTGTTTGGTCTCCGCTATCCTGTCTTTCTTGCAACATTTGCTGGATAACGGGCGGACTGTGGCGACACTGAGAGTGTTCGCATCAGCCATAGTGACGAGGCATGTCGGTTTTGAGGGTGCTTCGGTTCGCGCCCACCCCTTGGTGGCGCGTTTCCTGCGGGGTGCCTGCAAGCTTCGACCTCCTGCAAGGCCTTCCAGCCCTCAGTGGGATCTCCAGTTGGTACTGGACTCTCTCACAGGCCCGAACTTCGAGCCTCTTGACCAAGTCCCACTGGATATCTTGTCTTTCAAGGTATCGCTCCTTCTGGCACTAACAACCAAGAAGAGAGCAAGTGAGCTTTGTGCCCTCTCCATTAGCCCTGAGTGTCTTTCCTTTGGCGTCGAGGAGTCTTCGGTGTCTTTGCGTCCTAACCCAGCGTTCCGCCCGAAGATTCTGAGTTCCTTGTTCTGGGCGACGACCTTCACGCTGCGGGCCTTTCACCCGCCGCCTCACTCGGACCCGGGTCAGGAACGTCTCCACCTGTTGTGTCCAGTGAGGGCGTTGGCCTGTTACTTGCGGCGGGTGGCCGAGTTTAGGCGCTCTGATGCCCTTTTTGTCTGCCACGGTATATGCCGGCGGGGAGAGGCGGTCTCCCCCCAGAGGTTCTCTCATTGGGTGAGATCGGCCATTATCCGGGCCTACCGAGCAGCGGGTGGATCCGCTCCTAGCGGTCTGAGGGCACATTCCACCCGTGGCGTGGCAGCCTCAGTGGCTCTTTTGCGGGGTGTGGCAGCAGAGGATATCTGCTCAGCTGCCTCTTGGGCGTCCACGTCTACCTTCGCTAAGGCCTATCTCCTCGACGTAACGGCGGGTTCAGTAGCTCATACTGTTTTGAGCGCTGCTGTGCCCCCCTCAGGGCCCACGGCTCAAGTGGGTTTGGACCCTGGGCCGGCGGGGCCCTAGCGATGCTGCTCCAGGAGCGGCGTCCAGCTGGGGGTACATTTATCCCGTCAGGCTTCGCCTTTTGGGTAAACCAATAGCGAAGCCGTTGGAGGGCGGAGCACCAATGACGTAGAACCCCTGAGTTATCTATCATAACCTCAGGTTCTACGAGTTGGTGCGAAGCCCTCCAACCTCGTCGCCCAGCGGCCGCCCTTCTCGCTGAGTTTTCAGTTGGAGAAAGTGCGGCGGGTGCTTCCCGCCTTTATAGGAAGTGGACTGCCCCCTGCTGGGTGGCGAGTTCATTAAGCTTTCTCAGAGACGAGGCGGTGCCTCGGGGTAAACCAATAGCGAAGCCGTTGGAGGGCTTCGCACCAACTCGTAGAACCTGAGGTTATGATAGATAACTCAGGGGTTTTCTCCTTGTTCTGCAGTGTACAATAACAATAACACAATTAACATTGATTGTTGGCTCACTGCTGTATGTATTAATGATCTTGACCATCCTCTCTTCCTATTTCCCATTGTCAATTGATCAACTCACAATTGGTCACATTGCGTGTAACTTTTGGTGTTTTGTCTAATACTGCTTATCTAAAACAAGTGTGTCATTGACTGCTTGCACGTGTCTATGTTTGTTGATATCTAGTTCCTGTTTTCTCTTCTTCTACTCTAAATTTTTTGATCTTTGGTGTTGTATTTGCTATGCTGCCCCCTGCTGGTTTGCTCTTTGTTTACTTCTTAATTGACTTTTGTTCTGACTCAATTGGTGTAATTATTTAATTATTGATTAATTGAATCAATTGCAGTTTATTCTGTTTTCTTAGTTTTTCAATTATTACTTTAAATACATTTTATTATTTTAACAATTAGTCATAAATTTACAATTTTTTATATTTTTTTTAGTAAATTAGGGGTGGATTTTTATCTTTTTAATTATTGGAGGAATATTAAGTTACATGTTGTATTTGGTCTTTAGACAGTCACTCTTATTCCTCTTTGTCAATTGTGCTAAATATATATGCAACTAATTAGAAAGTTAAATAAACAATAATAAATACATAAAAGTTGTTAATTGACAATTGTTTTGACTTGAATAATTTTAATTAATTAGTATACATTTGATTAGATCTAATTGAATTTATTATTTTCAAATTCTTCCATTTAATTTTTTTAATTTTTTTATTATTAATATCTTAATTTACTATTTTTTTATTGTTTATTATTATCTCGGATTTTATAATATTTTAATTAGTTAATTAAAGTTTTGGTTCTTAATTTAGATTTTTAAATTCTTCCTCTTTTATATTTTCATTTAATTATTTTTTGATAATCGCTTCTTTACTTATTATTATTATTATTATTATTATTATTATTATTATTTATAGCATTATTATTAATATTATTAATATTATTAATTTGTTCTATTCATTTATTGACCTTCTCTTTTTAAGACAAAAGTAACTATTACTACAGGTGACAAGTTAAAGCTCCTGACAGGGAAGAAAAATAAGAAACGTTACTCTGTTTTTTAATTTAATGGTAAATCTTATGAGTGAGTTACTCACATCAATGATTTCTGAGAATTCATAATAAATAGAATAGTTAAAAAAAGTGCTCTTATTGAGCTCTTGAGCTAGCTTGATGAAGCTAATTAAGATTCAAATTAAAGACTTGAAAGAGCTTCTCTAAAAAATAGAGATGATGATAGATGATGATAGTTCTAGGCTCCTATCATAGCTCCCTATTGGCCACTGGCTGGAGTGCATGGGTGTGGCAGGAGAAGAGGACGAGGGGATGGAAACAAACAAAGAATGTTGGTCAACAATGGCGCATCTTTGGCTTTTAGTCCAGGAACTTTGGTCCAGTTCATTATTGGTGACACCTACGATTGAAGCAATTATTGAACCGAGTTGAACAAACAAGAACTCAACCTCAACAACTCTCCACCAAGAATGAGCTTCTGCTCCAGAGAGGGAGGAGCTGTACTGGTTCAATGTGATTGAACATCTGATTTCCCTGATCTTGAAAAGACTTTTGAGACTTCATTCCTATGATCCACCTCTGGACCCCCCACACCGCACTATCAACTATATCTGGGATGATGATGAACGTGATTATGAAGACAAATGGCACGATCTGGTCGCAAACATGAACTTGACTCTTGTCGGCGGCGACATTTTTTGTGGTCCTGATGGTGTGGCTGCTGAACTAACAAACGAACAGGGTTCTCTATGCTCTCTCTGACACTTCTGTCCCTCGTGTTGCTCTTGCTGTGGTTGCTGGTGGAGAAGCTAGGTTCTATGTATTATATATAGATATTATAACAGGGCCCTGAGATAAATGATTATGAAATGCAAAGTTGTTTGTGATTTGACGAAAAAGCAGATAATTATAGCATGTTAGAGACATGATATCTTCCTGAGTCTAAAATGTAACAGTTAACAGTTAATCCCAGATTAACATACTCTGATTGCTCCACTCAGAGCTATGATGAAAGCAGCCTTAAGAACACTAAACAAAAACTTGTGAGGTCAACTAATGCAGAATTGTATTTAAACTAATTATAAGTGACTCTGTCTAGAGCTGCTGACTTGTCACCTCCAGAAACTAGACTATAGAGACTAGACAATAAAGAATATACTATAGAGACTAGACTATACTATACTAAACCACTCCATCTTGATGTGAGTAAAATTGATGATATTGTTCTTTGGGAATTAGACTAAAGTAGTGAAAATAGTAAAAAATAGAGACTAAAATACTGTAAGAAGGTCAAACAAAAAAGAATAGATTAAGAGATAAATTAAAAGAAACACTGAAAAAAAAAATATGACATTCTTCTCTCTAGTTGAATAAACCAAACACCTAGAAGTGAATATTAATTAAAGAAAACTAGTTAAGATAAGCAAAAAGGGTAATCTAGAATAGATACTGTATTTCTGTTGTGGGTAGATAATTAAAGAGGTCTGACTGACACCTGATCTAATTAACTATTACATTCATGAAACACATTTGAACTCACACAACACTCTCAGACATTCACATAGATATTACGAATAACTCAGTGATCTCAGAGATAAACAAACACATGATGTTTTCGATTTAAATTGAATAAGATAAAAAAGTGTCTCTGCTACAACCTGCTCCCTGTGTGTGTGAGAATGAAAGAATTCCCTCGAATCTCAAATATCAAATAAAACACATGACAAACTTTAACTGACATCCACAGACATACAAAGTTTGGAATACACAACTCATGACACACACAATATCCTCATCATCACCTGAATAGATTCATAACTGACCTTCTCATTACATTCTGATCATTCTTATCCTGTCAGAGGTGGTGTTGAGAAGCTCCAGTGAGGGAGAAATAAGAAGCCACTGTCCACTGCAGACTTTTAAATATAAATGTATATATGAACAAATGAAGTTTTAGGAAACTACTCTTTGGACATGTGAAATAGTTAAGATTTTTAAATTACCAAACAGAAGATATCATGATTTGAGATAAATACAACTTCCCTCAAACTAATAAGACTTTACTTAATGCTAAAAGACAGTACATATTGGTATTTGTATTTAAAGGAAAATCAGATGGGCGGGAAATTGTCCAAACATTGGAGAAGTTTCAAAGAACAGAAAACATATTGTTATGATTAAACATATTTTCGAATTAATCATTTTAAGAACATTTATTTTTAAATAAATTAAAATAGAATACTTTTATTTACATCAATAGCAGCCGATGATACAATAGACAATATGAAAAGTGAAACTTGGAATTAAAAACTGAAATTGATTCATTGAAAAAGTTCAATAAGAAATGGAAATATGTTTCTAAAGCTGCTTCTAACATTCTAAGGCAACTATAAACATTAAGAAAAAATATAAAGCAGGGAAAATAAATTGACTCTAAAAAAAATGTAAGAATAAATAAATAAATGATGCCTTCAGGAAAGAGTAAATAATCTATTTAGAAACTATAAGAATCATATCAGTCTCTAAATTAATTTTGTTAAGGATAAATCTACCTTTAATCTAAAAAAAAATAAGAACTAGAGCAAGAGATTGATGGAAAATAAACAAGTTGGGTTCTAAATTGAAAACATATGGACTTGCAAGTGTAATTTATTGAAGGAATTAAATTATATAAGCATTGAAAATTACTAGTCTTCATCCACATGACAAAATTATTTGATTGAAGTCTTAAAAGGTGTTAACCTAAAATAAATACCAAATTAATGCTAGAGTTTAACAGTTCTTTCGGGAACTTCAAAATAAAGATAATAAATTGGTTGTTATGATAAGACAATTAAAATAAAATTGAATCGAATTGGTTAATAATGGAAAATAAGGTTAAACATTTTAGTGGAGTTCTTTATCTAACAAAGGACAATCAAATCAAATAAAATAATGAATCATTATAATTATAATGGAAAAATATTTTATAGAGTAGATTTTTACTTTTTTTTTCGTAAATTAAGTCTTAGTTAGACTTTTATTAATTGGTTAAACTTAGGTCCGGAAATCCAACAATAGAAATGCTAATAGAAAAAACATTATTGAATAAATAAACGGATCACTTTTTTCTATTTGATATTATCCATTTACTTTAGCAATAGACTTTCAAACCAAATCTAAGAGGAATAATAATGATTAAACAAAGCTTAGAATATATTTTTTTAGCTAATAATGTCATATAATTGAACACATGTATTCATAAATAAATTTAAGAGAGTTAATATAAAGAGTATTATGATTAATTAAATGATTTGCCATAGATTTGGATATAAAGTTATTCAAGAAAACATTTTTTATATACAAATAAATAAGGTTGTTTATTTGTCCCTCAGGGGGAGGACTTAGATAGATACTTAGCTGGATAATAGGTTTGTTACGTGATGGTGATTCTTGTTGCACGGTTCTGCCGATCAACACTGCTGAAGGGAGCTCTGTCCAGATTGCATTCAATTAGTTTAAATTTTTGGTGTAGAAAACAGCTCGAGAATAAGGTATGACTGTGTTTGACTATCTCTCTGACTTAGATAGTAAATAGGAACGGGTTCATTTTGTCTGCATGAAGTAGTATGAGTAAATTCTAAATAAAAAGCATGATTTATAGATGTATTGTTTCTCATTTGTCCAAAGAATGCGATGCTGTTCATGTCTTTCCTATGTTGCAGGACGAGCTCAATGATGCACTGTTGACGGGGGAGTACGTCAACAACACCTCACATGAAGAGCCCACATCCAAGTCGCCGACAACGGGGCTGCTGCTTTCTTTTTACCTCGTTAAAGAGGTTTTTCAAAGCAGTGGATACTGGCTCCATATCAATATATAGTAATAGTAAGTAATATTTATTTATATAGAGCTTTTCGAGACCAGGGTCACAAAGCGCTTAAACAATCAAAACAATACTCAAAAAAGTACATACTTTAAAGATCAAGATAATACTGAGAACAACACAGGAGTTCGAGAAATTCAAGGAAAAGCCTGAACAAATAAAAACATCTTAAGATGTTTCTTAAAGGAGTCAGTAGACTCCATCAAGCGCAAAGAGAGAGGAAGATCGTTCCAAAGCTTAGGAGCAACAGCCTGAAAAGATTTCTCTCCTCTGGTGAGCCGTGTGCGAGGAACCATAAGTAGATTTTGATCCACAGACCTCAGAGCCCGAGCTGGGGTGTAAGGCTGGATCAGATCAGTGATGTAAGGAGGAGCCTGACCATGAATAGATCTGAAAGTAAGAACCAGAATTTTAAAGTTGATCCTGAAAGAAACTGGAAGCCAGTGAAGAGTTTTAAGGACCGGAGAAATGTGAGTTCTTCTACTAGAACGGGTCAGAATTCTCACTGCAGAGTTCTGAATCATCTGCAGACGAGACAGCTCCTTCTTGTTAAGACATGAAAACAAACTGTTGCAATAGTCCAGACGAGAAGAAACAAACGCATGGATTACAAGCTCCAGATCATGTTCCGACAACATTTTCCTAAGTTTAGAGATTTTTCTCAGTTGAAGGAAACAGTTTCTGGTCAGTTTTCTGCAATGTCGAACAAGAGACATGTCTTTATCAAATACAACACCCAGGTTTCTCAGGCTCAGTTTGACAGACTGACCTAAGTCACCCAAGTACTGACTCAACCCTGGAATCTTATCATCAGGGGCAATCACCAGTGTTTTAGTTTTGTCCACATTTAGCTGTAGAGTGTTTTCACTCAGCCATTGTTTGATTTCTAGCAAACAATTGACTAAGCTGTTCAGCCTCTGGGGCTCAGTTGGATCAAAAGAGCAGTAGAGCTGGATGTCATCAGCAAAAATGTGATAAGAAACATCTGGAAATCTCTGAAGGATTTTACCAAGGGGAATCAAGTACAGCAAAAACAATAAAGGACCCAGAACAGAACCTTGAGGGACTCCACACAACAGATCTGCCGATTCAGACCTCATTTGATTGGCAGATACACTAAAACTGCGCCCAGAAAGGTAAGATCAGAACCATTCTAACACAGACCCAGACAGTCCCACTTCATCCCTTAGTCTTCTCAGCAGGATCTGGTGATCAACTGTGTCAAAGCCTGAGGACAGATCCAAGAGAACCAGAACAGTGAATTTACCAGAGTCAGCCGACATCATGATGTCACTGGACACTTTCAATAAAGCTGTCTCCGTAGAGTGATGTTTACGAAAGCCAGACTGAAACTTCTCATGGATGTCGCTCTGATCCAGGAACAAAGACAGCTGCTCAGACACAACTTCTCCAAGATCTTGGACAAGAAATGGAGCTTAGAAATAGGCCTGAAATTACTGAGGTCAGTTGGGTCTAAGCCTGGTTTTTTGAGCAGAGGCTCCACAATGGCATGTTTAAATGCATTGGGAAAAACCCCTGTGGAAAGGGAGAGGTTCACCATATTGGTAACCCAGGGGCCAATTACATCAAATACTTTGATAAAAAGCCTACACGGAAGGACGTCATCTGAGCAAGAGGAGGGTTTCATCTTGTTCACTAGTGCCGAAATATCACCCAAAGATACAGCAGTGAAGGAGGACCAAGAGGAGGAGAGGGGCTCAGAGACAGTAGGGGTTCCAAACAAAGGGGGAGAGATTTTCTCTTTGATCAATTTAATTTTGTCAATGAAAAATCTCAACAATGCATTGCTTTCAGCTTCACAGAAGACAGGCGTGATTTGAGGAGCAGGAGACACGAGAGAATTAATCGTGTCAAACAAAACTTTGGGGTTTTTCCTATTTGCTGCTACCAGTTTTCTGATGTAATCAGATCTAGCAGTTTCTACCATCTCAGGAGATCTTCATTTGTCCAAGGGCACCGTTTTTTCTGAATTTTCAAGTTCGATTTAACAGGTGCCACTTGATCCAGTATTTCAACACAATGATCAGTGAAACAGTGAATCAAACTGTCCACGTCTGGGCAGTCATCAAAGGAAAGACGGTCAAACATAGCAGAAAAACTGTCTGCAGTATCGGCTGAGATGACACGCCTCTGAGACCTAACTTTCAAAGGCTTAGGTTCAGGGATGAAGTCCAGGTTAAACAAGACAAGAGAATGATCACTCAGATGGACATCATGTACAGATACATTAGAAATGTCCAGGCCAAGAGTAAAAACTAAGTCTAAAATGTGGCCTTTTTGATGAGTGGGTTCAGAAACATGTTGCTCAAAATTAAAGGCTTCTGTTAAAGTTAAAAGTTCTTTAGCAGAACAAGATGTGACGTCGTCAACATGAAGATTAAAGTCTCCAAGAATAAGAACAGATTCCATTTGAATAATGGAAGATAAGAAGTCACTAAAGTCTTTCAGGAACATCGCCGCAGGACCAGGCGGACGGTAGATTGACACACAATAGAAAGGTATTGTAGAACCAACCAAGATCATCTGAGACTCAAAAGAAGTGAATTCCTGTGTCTGAATCACTTTGCAAGAAAAACTCTCCCTAAAAACAGTAGCAAGACCTCCTCCAAAACCAGAGAGGCGAGGCTTCCCCAGGACAGCGCTCCCTACTGGACAGAGTTCGTTCAGATGAATAAACTCTTCCTCTCTCTGCCAAGTCTCAGAAAGACATAATAAATCCAAATTAACTCTTGTGAAAAGATCATTAAGAATAAAGGATTTATTAGTAATGGAGCGAACATTAAGAAGTCCCACATTCAGCACCGATGACGTCACTGACGACGCCGCGTCACTGACAGGCGCGCAGAGCGGGATCTTTTGAAGCGAACAGCGGTCACGTGGGTACCAGCTGTCACTGAAGTTCAACTCGGTTGTAAAAGTCGAATTAAAGAGAGGAAATGAAAAAATCTTACCACCTTTTGTTGAGGTCTGGACAGACGGCAGCGCTGATGTGTCGTCATACTCTGCCGCGAGAGGAATGTCGATCAAACATTGATGACATCCGATGACGTCAGAGTTGTTCCGAGCGATCGCGACTGCGCGTCTCATCCTGACCTGTACTCCAGACCGACTCGATCGCTTGTGGAAATCGCCCGGTACTCGAGAGATCAAACGATATTCCACAGAGTCCGAGTCGATGAGAAGCGGAGCCGGAAACATATTCACCGGACGTTGGTAACGGTCGCGGTTATAATCTTCCATCGACTCTCTGATGTTGAAAAGAGCATCACGATCATAGATCCGAGATGCTTGAGACATATCTTTAGTGATATGAGCATAATATCCGGACAAATAGTCGTTAAAACGACTGTTTTTGGCAATTATTGCAGGAGCTTACGTTCAAGCAGCCGATCAAAGGCTCACCGGAAGCGGAAGTGATATATATTTTAACAAAATCTCTACTTCAAAATAGACTTATTAGATTTGAGTTAGTTAGTGTGAACATGTTTGTTTTGATGATTTGGCATTCAATTTCTTCAGTTTTAATTCATAGCATAATTTGGAATTATTATTATTATTAAATTTTGTTTTGGATTTTTTTCTTTTTTTTTGTGATTTGAGAGAAATGCTCATAATGTATAATTGTTTCCATTAAATGAATCTGTGTTTTCTCTGTTGCTTTCTCACCATATGTAATCTTTGTGTGGCACTATATACTACCCATAACATTGTGTATTTTATTCTCTGCTTTTTTCCATTCCAAATGAACCTTTTATTGTTTTGTGAAGCCAGTTTGGTTCGTTTTAATCAGAGTTGACATTATTTTTCTATCTTTTTTTTTTAAATAATGGATGTAAATTTTTAATAATCTACATTTAGTGCAGATATCGGTCTATAATTTCCACAAGTTTCTTTGTCTTTTCCTTCTTTTTGGATCACTGAGATTATAGCCTCAGAGAATACTTTTTTTTAAGAGTTCAATTAAACAAGCGTAAAAGTATGTGAATTCATTAATCTCAGGAGACCTTGTACCCTTGTACTTGACACACAGTGGAAACAAAACGTAAATAAATCGTTTATTGTATCCTATATACTTATATATATATATATATCATTATATACTACTGTACACAATCCCTGTTACCTGATTATGTCGCTCTCCATGTAGGCCTTGATAGTTGTACTACATTTTGTAATACATGAGAGACAACATTTGTGGAACAAAGAACATTTTTATTTAATCTGTAAGATTAAAGTAAGAGGAAAAACCTTCATTCCTGGTGGGATAAGAAAATGGGACAGAATCAATTTTCATTAAAATTTGAATTTTAGCAACCATGTACTTATTTTTTGTCACGTTTGTGGGTTTTGGTTCTTGTACCTACGTTTCCCTGTCCCAGCATATTCTTTGAGAAATAAAACACAAAAGTAAAAAATTCAGCCAAGACAAGTCTGATCCACTTAAAAATAGTTTAAATAATTAAATGTTTTTTATTCAGTCTGTAGTTTCTATTACAGTACACAATTACATACCTGGAAGAGAGTTTTTGAATTGTCTCCCACATCCACTACAGTAGTCAATTGTATACATGGAAAATAATTCCTTTAGTTGACCGAGAAGTATTTCCATGTTCAAATCAATGCATTAAAATCAATTTTGCATCTTCCTATGATTAATGCATGGGAAACACATGGGTTTGGCTTGTTTTTATGCTCCTTTTTCTCTACAGTTCATCATTCTAGTGATCATTTACATTATTGTATTCCTCTTGTTATTAAATACTGTTTAGCCACTGAAAATATGTCTTCTGAACACATCTCTTTGTATGATGTCTCTAAAGGCACAGCAACAATGTCATGAATGCGATGTCTCCTTCAAGCAGAACCACCTCTCTCCAAATATCTGCAAGGATCCTGATGAGCAGCTGTTTAATATACAGTACTTAACCATATTTAATTTTATTGAACCACACAATATAGCATTGTATCAAGTCAACGCCCAGAAAATGATACCTCCAGTATTAAGCAACTGCTGTCTCTTTTCCAGGGGATCTACAAAGAACACATTGTATTCAGAAATCTGACTACCGGTAGTTTATGAGCAGAGAGTCACATTATTATTTGACTTACAGCAGCGGTTGGTGTGTTCAATTCCGGCTGCTTTGTCTGGAAAAAAAATAGAAAGAAGGGTTTATTTAAAATAAAAATAGCCAAAGTCATTTGATACTTGGTATTATGTACTTTTTAACTTTTACTGCAGTAACGGGGAAGCCTCAAGAGTGGTTGCACAGTTCCAGACAAAAATTCTTCTGCCTCCTTTGTCCAAAAGGCAAACCACTGCCCATGCCTGGTCGTGAAATTAGTTGAGTTAGGTGTAACTTCAGTATAGACAACTACTCTATTGAAAATAAATTCACTCTTGGTACAGATGCAGAAGGCATACTACGGATTGATGTTGAACAGATATATACATACAGCGAAATCATGGCCAAACATCTCTGTCCAATCTTCTGTAGTAGATTATAGGTTAGGTAGAACTTTATTGATCGCTCAGTAGGTCTCCTTTGGGAAATTGTTTAAAATTAAATGGTTTATAACCCTTATACAAACTTTTATTTTCAGAACAACACATTTCTGGTAGATTTAACTTTAAAATTGCCTCCAGGTAAAATTACCTGAAGAAAAGGAGCACCACCTTTGAGTCTTAGTCCAAAGGAAACTATTACATTTATGTGGATAATAATTAATTAAATTAAATTAAATTAAATTAAATTCAATTCAATTCAATTTAATTTAAAGTGTCTTATCATAACAAAGTTATCTCAAGACACTATACAGTTGAAATAAGACTATAGTTGATTAAGGAAAAATAGATCCCAGCAATTCAACAAAGAGCAAGAAGCGAAACACTGTACAGTGAGCTGTACAGTGAGCTATGGCGAGGAAAAACTTCCTTTTAGGAGGCAGAAACCTCGAGCGGAACCAGACTCATTGTTGACGGCCTGCCGGTTGGAACGGCTGAGAGGAAGGATGGACTTATTAATTAACTATGAAACACTACTTTGAATCAATCTCATTTATTAAAGTCACTTCTTGTTGTCCTGATTATTGTCCTTCACTGGGTAAGAGGCTCTTAAATTGCCTTTTCTGAGATAAGAAACTGTTGTATCCCTTCACTGTTTGGATCTTTTCGTACCCACCGAGAGTATTGACGAAGATGTTTGACTTAAATCTCACATGTACATTATTCTGATGAACACAAGGAGCAAACAGAAGTTATTTCCTGTCCTCACATTTATCTTCACAAAAAGAAAGTCGCTATGAGTGTCACAGTCTTTTCCAGGTTGTTGTCCACGTATTGTTTTGTGCTTCCAGACAAATGGAAAACAAATGATTGTATAATATGGTCACAGGTCCTTTCAAGAAATCCAGTTCATGAAGATTCATTATTAAAGTGTTTTTAAGTAGCCTTTGCTTTGTGTATATAAGCTGTATTCATTTCTGCAAAACTATGAAGAGTTTTAGGCTTCACTTGATTTTGAAAATAAATGTTTTGACATACAGTAGGTATGAACAAGTAGCACTCCAGTCGGGGCATAGCTTTCTGGTCATGTAGCAGACAGAGACGCAGTCTGGAAGTGTTGAGGTGGATCACATCTCGGGCTCGGACGTTCCTGTAGCAGCTTCATGATATTGATCCATGTGAAGAGTGGTGTACATACACACTGTATTGAATACAAGTGATTCTCAAAAGCCTCTATGTGGGTCTGTGTCATGTCGTGGTGGGGAAAACTAGATTGTAGTGGTCCCTCTGGACGGGGGATCGTGAAGGTCCTTCTGATATTTGTCCTCACGCATCGTCCCCTGTGTTAGAAACATGCAGGATCCAGAGCAACCTCACACCCTGTGATACACTTGATGCAAAAACGCCTTCACATCATCTTGACCATCGTTACTGTACACACACCAATGTCTCAGGAAGGAATCATGTTGTGTGCTTGGCCTGTCCATTGTATATGTTCTGTGCTGCCCCCCCACTATGTCACTAACACACACACCTCTGCTACTGAGCCCCTGTGTTTCAAATCACTCAGACCAGAAGTTGTGCAGAGAGACTCCGACCCTGAACATTATGGTCTCACCATGTGTGGAGTCTCTCTACGAGTCCTTATTTCTTCTTCTTTTTTTGTACAGTCAAAGCTGCTTTCCTCATTTAGGACTTAACATGTCCAGAACAACTTTTCTCTGCACAGCTGATCTGGAAGAGAAACTGACGCACCTTTGCTTTGAAACGTATGGAATATGTTGCAATTTTGTCAAGATTATCAAGTGACTTTGATAAAAAAAAAACAAAAAAAAAAACAACATTTAATGATTATTGTTGTGTCGTGTGAATCACTTTTATAACTACATTTTGCTGTATTTAGTCCCAAGTGTTACCTTCAGTTTCCTCCAGCAGGAAAGAATGTTGCTGTTGTTTCTTCTGAATAATGAAAAAATAAATCATCAGGTCTATGTAAAGTGCTGAAATTAAACAAATAATAAACTGTGGCGGGCATTAGGACCTTCGCGGTTTCATCTCACCCATCGGGGTAGTGTGTCTGGACAAACACCTGCAGTTTGGTTTTGCTGAGTGAAGAATAAAGTTGTGTTCGACATCCTCCTCTGCTTCTTCACTCTTACCACATTGGTGACCCCGTTTTTTGAGCATGTTTGGTGACGAAAACCACAGAGTTTCCTCCTCGGACATGTCTCGCTCACCTGCGCAGCCTGCCCCCGCCTCCGCTGTTAAACTCCCGGACTTCTGGCAAAGTGATCCCGCGTCCTGGTTCCAGCATGTCGAGGCGCTGTTTCACCTTCGCGGAGTTAACGATGATGACTCCAAGTATTTCCTGGTCGTGTCTGCACTCGACCAACAGACGACTCGTCGCTCCATGGCGCTCCTTAGAGATCCGCCACAACGTCACAAGTATGTCGCGCTCAAAGATCTTCTGCTCCGGAGGTTTTCTCTCTCGGCGGCCGAGAGGGCAGAACGACTGCTGTCCTTGTCGGGTCTGGGCGACGGGTCGGCGGTGGATTTGATGGACAGGATGCTTTCACTACTGGGACCAGATGAAGGTGGATTTCTTTTTCTTCATTTATTTCTGCGTCAACTTCCTCCACCTGTGCGCGCTGCACTTGCAAACTCTGCGTGCTTGGCCACGGGAGACTGTCGTGGTCTGGCCGAAGAAGCGGATCGTGTTCTGCTGGCGACCACAAAGTTCCACGTACAGAGTGTCTCCACGGTTCCGGAGGTTGGCGACGCTGGAGTGGTGGCGGGAGTGAGAAAGAGGCGCGAGAGCAGCTGGTGTCATTTCCATCAGCGTTTTGGCCGCAAAGCACGACGATGTGTTCCACCTTGCTCTTTTGAGGTTTTGGGAAACGCCAGCGCCAGCACCCAGTAGCAGCTGTGGGTTCTGGTGACCATGAAGAGCTGCTGTTCATCAAAGACTCAGTCTCCGGGACTCGTTTTTTGGTGGACTCGGGTTCACAGAAAAGTTTGCTCCCTGCGACCCACCGGGACTTAAAGACTCAGGGATGTGGGTTTCAGTTGAGCGCAGCAAATGGATCAAGCATCTCAACTTTTGGATCAAGGTTCGTGACTGTGAATTTTCAGGGACACACATTCAAGTGGGACTTTGTAGTAGCTTCTATTACTGTTCCTATTATTGGCGCAGACTTCCTGTGTGCAAATGGGTTACTTGTAGATGTTGCTAACAGGCGTTTGATTCATTCTGGTTCCGGTGCATGCAGACGATGTAGCAAAGACCGCAGTAATAACCCCGTTTGGGTTATTTGAGTTCCTCCGCATGCCTTTTGGTCTTAAAGGCGCGGTGCAGACATTTCAGAGATTGATGGACTCTGTTTTGCGGGACCTCGCTTTTGTGTTCTTCTATCTTGACGACATATTGGTGGCTAGCGCGTCGGCTGAAGAGCACATAGACCACCTGAAGCAGGTTTTTCAGCGGCTCGAGGAACATGGCTTAATTGTCAATTCACGACCGACAATCGACATGTAGCTGGGAAGTCTAACCACGTGGCGGATTGTTTGTCACGTGCGCTGGTGTGCCCTGTTCAGCTGGGGTTTGATGTCTCAGCCATGGCTGCTGACCACGCCACCGACCCAGATATTGTTTCTCTCCGATCAGGAGATACAAGCCTTAAGCTTGAGGAAGCTGTGGTTCAAGAAGGTGGTCCCGTGCTCCTCTGCGACGTGTCTACCGGTCGCCCACGGCCCCTTGTTCCGATAGCTTGGCGTCGTTGTGTTTTCAATTCGGTACACTCCCTCTCACATCCCGGGGTTAAGGCATCAGTCAAGATGGTCAGTGCTAGATTTGTCTGGCCAGGGCTACGCAGGGATGTTAAGGAGTGGGCAGCCGCTTGTGTTGCGTGTTAGCGGGCGAAAGTCCGCACACACACGAAAACCCCGCTTGAGCCTTTTCCTATTCGTGCCAGGAGGTTTGATCATGTGCATGTGGACTTGGTTGGTCCATTGCCGCCATCGCAGGGTTTCACTCACCTGTTCACTATGGTGGATAGAACCACTCGGTGGCCTGAAGTTGTCCCTCTTTCCTCCACGACCTCTGCAGGTCTGCACGCCCGAGCGTTCCTCTCAACCTGGGTTGCTCGTTTTGGGGTGCCCTCTGATATAACATCCGACAGGGGCCCCCAGTTCGTTTCGGAGTTGTGGTCGACACTAGCGAGATCCTTAGGCGTACAGACACACCGCACTACAGCGTACCACCCGCAGTCGAACGGCATGTGGGAAAGGTTCCACCGGTCGTTAAAAGCAGCCTTACGCGCTACGCTTACAGATTCGAACTGGGTGGATCGATTACCCTGGGTTCTGCTCGGGTTACGTTCCGCTCTGAAAGAGGATCTGGAGGCGTCTGCCGCGGAGTTGGTCATTGGACAGCCCCTGCGCATCCCTGGGGAATTTTTGCCTGTTAACTCTGCTCCACAGTTCCGTGTTACCGATAGTTCGGACAGTGTTACGGTCCCGGGACCTGTTCATCACTGTTTCCCTAAAATATTTGTGCCTGTTCAGCTACAGAACGCTCTTTTTGTTTTTGTGCGTCATGATGCGCACCGCACACCACTTCAACCGCCATACGATGGACCTTTTAGGGTACTTGAGCCAGGCCCAAAGTATTTTGTGTTGGACATGGGGGGCCGAAGAGAGCATGTGACTGTTGACCGGCTCAAGCCTGCTCACATGGTGGCTAATGAGATTTTGTCCCCGGCACAGGTTCCCCGTCGGGGCCGACCGCCTTCCAAGAGAGTGACTGAAGCTGCTCAGAGTGTGGACACTGGTGCTGAAGCTCACTTTTCAGCAGACGGACGACGCAGCCGTTTTGGGAGGCTTATAAATGCACCATATAGACCCTAAGTTTTCCCTTGGTGTTCTGGGGGGGGTGGTGTGGGGGGCACTAGGACCAGCGCGGTTTCATCTCACCCATCAGGGTAGTGTCTGGACAAACACCTGCAGTTTGGTTTTGCTGAGTGAAGAATAAAGTTGTGTTCGACGTCCTCCTCTGCTTCTTCACTCTTACCACAAAACTATTATATAAGTATTATACTATTCACCAACACATGTCATCTTCAGGGTGTGACACCCTTGATGTCAACACAAAGGACGATGTGTCTGTTAAAGGATAAAGAAAGACTAAAATGCTGCTAATTGTAATCTGAGACAACATCGCTCCCTCTAGTGGTGATTTTAGATATTTCACTGTCCTGTCAATAATTCTGCAAGTACTAAGATAAGTTTTCCTCGCTGCAGGGATGGAGTGAACCACGACAGGTGATGATAGAGTGACTCGCGTGTTTATTTATTGACAATGGCTTCATCTAGTGGTGCAACTGTAGATTACAGTCAATGTTTTACAATCCAACTCTTGAACACATCACAGGAAGTAAATACCTGTTGTTTGTAATAATGGAGCTGTAACAACGGAAAACGAATTTTTTTCAATCCTGTTATATATTAGAGGCTTCAATAAGCACCACTGTTGTACGGCGTGTTCTTCTTACTCTGACATGCTGGTCATCCAAAACTAGTGATGGGGAGATGAAGCTTCATTAACAGTGTCATCATGTTTAATGCTCAGTAGGTGGCGCCTCTGTTTAAAAATGATATGAGGTTTGATCCAAGTACGTGTTTATTTAAATATTAAATATATATATTGAATTTCTAAGGCTCAGCTCCAGCTAGTGTTTCCTCATCAAACACATTAAAAGTGTCAGTGAACAAGTGCAAGATTTACACTGAGAGACTGAGATCTTTTACTACAATCAAATTTAAAATACATTCATTTAAGTGTTTTTATGATCATTTCTTCTCATGTGGAGCTTCAATCCAAGAGTTACAGACGAGCAGTATGGAGGTATTTGGATGTTTTCAAGTGTCTTTTTGGACGAAGATGAAGACGAAGACAATTGAGCTCCAGTCGCTACATTAAAATGAACAAACATTTTTGTCTATAACTCTAAAAAGAACACGTTACTCTCAAAATAATCCCAACACTTAGTCGACATGAGGGCGAGTAGAACATGAGTTTGAATTTTGCGTGAATTATTTCTTCAGACGTGTGAAATAAAAAGACAACAAAAGACTTAAAACATCACATGATTCCAGAACTGTTGTAATAGTTTTATTTCACCTACTATTACATGATTGAGTAAATAATGTTGAATACATTCAACTGTTACTTTAACACACTTTCATTTGCAGTTAATGAAGAAAGAAAAACTCTCTAAAGTGGATCAAGATTGTCTCACGATACATTTGTCAAAGTGTAGATTCACTTGTCGATTATAACAATAATGACCAGTTTATAAAATATAATATAGTGTGATTTTGAGAATATTGTGCAAAGAACTGTATGTTTTGAAGCTGTTTGACTAGAGGATTGAATTTGTTGATCTTTTTTAATCCATGCTTCTCTCGCTCTGTTCCTCTGATGACATCATTTCTAGGCGACAGATGAGATGAAGTCAATCTGTCACGATCATGTTTAGCTTCTGTTGAGAAGTACAGTTTGAAAAAATAACCATTAAACCACTTACTTTCAGAGTAAAAGAGGTTTAACTAGAGAACAATCAAAGTCACAAACAAACGTGAATCAAATCCAGCAGGTATGTTAGGAAACATTTTACTTAATAATATATTTTCTTGTGTTTCTTCTGAGAGTCACTCTGATAGTCTCACTTCCTCTCCACCTCCAGTCGCAGCTTTTCAAATCTGTCAGGATGATCCAGATAATCCTGATCCTCCATCAAGTTCCTGTTGTCGTTGGACAGTAGGAGGCGCTGCTGTGTGTGAGTCCAGTGAGAGTGAATACTGAGAGAAGAAGAGACATGAGGTGATGATGGTGGAAGAACGTTGTCTTGACTATCATATACTGATCCAAACTGAGACGAGTCAATGTTCTGTCAACATTCTTCTGAGAACTTGAGAGAAGAACCATGTGACTGAAACATCCCAGAATCATCTTGGATGTCAGATTTGAAGATGAAGTCAGCAGCTAAACTAGCATGTAGCTAACATGAGTCTAGTCTAGTTGTGATGAAGATGTTCAAGTGAACACATGATTCAATATGAAGTGATTCATGTGTGAAATGATGTTTAAAGTGACTCAACATTGTGAGTTGATGATCAAACTCACGTCTGATTTCAAATATTTGACAGAAATATTTCTTTGTTCTCCACTGACAGTCAAACTGAAACAATGTTGATGTTGAAGCTCCTGAAGAGTTTTGAGCTGAAGGACTTGAAGATTTGGAATCAGAGCTTCACTTGATACTGTAACTGTGAGTCCATGTCCACAAAGACCTTCAACTGCTGTGTCAGCAGATGAGCTTTGATGTTGAAGTCAATCCATGGATTCAAACTTACCATTTATTTATGAAGGTCAAACCAATGTGGTCTACAGCCTGGATGAAGAAAGAGTCAGAAGATCAGATTCATTTGATTCAGATGTTTCATGAATATTGTTTCATTCTCAGTGGACGACTCAGTCATGACTGTTGATGACAACAAAGATGGATCTATAAACAGGCTGCTCAGTCTCAACTGTCTCCTTCATGCTTCCACTGGTGTCCAGCAGGAGAACATGGAGGAACTCAGAGTTTGGATTCATGTGCTCAGTTCAGATGAAGAGTCTGAGCATCAAATGTTCAGTCTGAAGATCTTTGGAGTTCAGTCAGTGAGTTCTGCTGCTCTGTTCATACCTGAGAGTCTCCAGTCTCCAGTCTGGACTCTTCAGTCCAGCAGACAGCAGCTCCAGTCCTGGTCCTCCTGGATGATTCATCCTCAGGTCCAGTTCTCTCAGGTGGGATGGGTTCAATGTCAGAGCTGAGGCCAGAGAAGAACAACCTCTCTCTGAGATCTGACACCTTGACAGTCTGAAATGAAGGAGAAACACTTTTAGAAACTTATCAGAACCAAGAGGAGATGATGTTCTGACCTGAGAGTCTCCAGGTGACAGTGTGGACTCTTCAGTCCAGCAGACAGCAGCTCCACTCCTGGATCCTGAAGCTTGTTGGTACTCAGGTCCAGTAGAGTCAGACTAGAGGACGGAGAGCTGAGGACTGAGGACAGAAGTGAACAACTTCTCTCTGACAGTTCACAACATCTCAGGCTGTGAAAGAGACGAGTTTCATCAACAAGTGACTTTTTCAATTATTTATTTAAAAACAATCAACTATTTACTTTCATAAGATCATGGTCACATGTTTGTTTGAATATTTATCAGGTTGGTATAAATGAGGGTGAAATGTTGAACATGACGACAGAAACACAAACATGAAAAAGGAGTAACAACAATGTTGAGGTTGTGGTTTGTTGTTAAATATTTACTTTAGAAAAACAGACTTTCCTACAAACTAGTGAGACATCATTGATTTATGCCGAATTGTTGGAACATGAACAAGTATTTCAGTGAATGTTTTCATGTGATAAACTTGATCTTGATTAATCAAATTAAATAAAATGAAGTGTTTTTCAACATTCAGTTCATGAGCTGAAAATAAATAATACTTCAACAGGAAGTGACATTTATCAACACATCGTCTGCGAACAAGGAAATCTGGCTCAGTTGCTTCATCAACCAGGAAACAAGAGCTGAGACGACACTCGTCTAGTTTCTCTCCAGATATTAGAAACATGACATTTATTTCTATCTTCATTTCTCCTGAGAGACAAGAAACCAGATGAACTGTGGACCAAACATGAAGAGAGAAGATGATGTTCTGACCTGAGAGTCTCCAGGTGACAGTGTGGACTCTTCAGTCCAGCAGACAGCAGCTCCACTCCTGGATCCTGCAGCTTGTTTCTACTCAGGTCCAGTAGAGTCAGACTAGAGGACGGAGAGCTGAGGACTGAGGACAGAAGTGAACAACTTCTCTCTGACAGTCCACATCTGTTCAGCCTGTGAAAGAGACAAGTTTCATCAACAAGTGACTTTTTCAATTTTCTATTTGACAAGAATTGAAAGAGTTTATTTCAAGACAAACTCAACTATTTCCATTGATAAGATCTTCAGTTGTGGTTTGTTGTCTGCTTCCTCTCTAATATAGTTCAGTCAAAGTTTCTTTCAAACCTTTGATACCAACTATTGACACGTCATTGATTCATGCTGGACTTTTGAACATCAACAAGTGTTTGATTGAATGTGTTCATGTTATGGTTGATTTGATGTTGATGGACCAGATGAAGAGAAACTATGGAAGTATATCAGTGTCATCACAATATTGAATGGTTTCAACCTTTCAAATGTGGAATTACTTTTTTGAATAGTTGAAGATTAAATAATTAAATAATTTGTATATTAAAAGGTTGAATTTATTTTCATTGAAAAATAATATTTTTTAATGGAGTAAAACTTTTTACAAACATATAGTTAAATATTGTTATTTTAGTAAGAAATACAATGAAAAAAATTCAAGATTTCAATATTTTTGACAAGTGGCTTTTTTAATTTAATATACAAATGTGAAAGTGTTTAAAATCCAATATATAATATATATTCAAATTATTTAATTAAATTATTCAGAAAATATTTCAATGGTTAAGAAAATACAACATTTTAATGAAATTAAATGTTAAATTCAATCCTTCAATTCTCTGATGACACTGATCTACTTGCATAAGAAACAAAGCAAATGTTTTTCAATATTCAGTTCATGAGCTGAAAATAGATTCAACTGCTCCAACAGGAAGTGACATTTATGAACATATTTAGATTTAAAATCATCTTAAAGTAATACCTAACATGAATATTTTAAATTAAATACATGCAGTCGGACAAAGAGGACTATGAAGACGAATCCCTTTGATTTTATTATTTATTTTTATAGAACACATTTCCTGAGAAAAAGACAAGAGTTGACCTTTTGTATGAAACAGTAAAGTTAAATAAAGCTGCATTTTTATTGATGTAACCTTCGTGGTTTTGTTTCATTCAAGAAACTTCATGTGAATTTAAGATGAAGATTTTGTAGAAATCAGGCTCAGAGCTGCTGTGAAGGTCACACATGCTAACTTAAGTTTATTTTCTATAAATAAATGTTGCGTACACATTCATTTGTGTATACGCAGTATAATTAATGAGGCCACATGTTTCTACTAATGTCTTCTGAACCAGTGGACAACAGGTTGAAGGTTCAATTCCAGGCTGACCTGACATCCTTTTTCCTGATCATAAAACATGAATCAAAACTCTTCTTAGTCTTTAAACACGTGTCCATGTATTTGTGTTGTGTTTCTCCGAGTCTTTCAGAATCTATGTTTCCATCACTGATCCTCTGTCTCACATCAATTGAATGCATCAGGGATGAGAGGGCCCTGACCAAGAAGGATGAACCAATAGCAAATGTTACAGAATAAAAGCGTGTCAGTGGTTGACTTTCTGTCTTCAAGTATTTCATTGGTCAACAGCTGCAGAATGATGAACTCAAGTGTGTGTGTTTCATGTCCTTCAGTTGAAGATGAACAAACACAAAAGTTCAGTCAGGGAACAAGCGAAGAAAACATTGAGAAGCAGTTGTTAGTGCTGTGATAGTCCCACATTCTGACCACATTCAACTTTGAAATATGTTCTTTTGATTATTATTCATTTTCATTTAACGTTGATGCTTGTTTGTTTATCATTACAATGATTTATTAAGATGATATTTTTATAAACTACGTAACATCTTTACCTGCTACACAAACATACAAATGTATCTATGAGCTGCTTCACTGAAGAACAAAGTGATGACAGACTTTGACTCGTGTTTCCACCTCTGACTTTACATTTGAGCTTTGATGATGTAGAAAAGATGATGTTCTGACCTGAGAGTCTCCAGGTGACAGTGTGGACTCTTCAGTCCAGCAGACAGCAGCTCCACTCCTGGATCCTGCAGGTCAAGGTTGATACTCAGGTCCAGTAGAGTCAGACTAGAGGACGGAGAGCTGAGGACTGAGGACAGAAGTGAACAACTTCTCTCTGACAGTCCACAACATCTCAGCCTGTGAAAGAGACGAGTTTTATCAACAAGTGACTTTTTCAATTTTTATTTGACAAGAATTGAAAGAGTTTATTTATAGTTTAATATTGTTATTTTAGTAATAAATAAAATGAAAAAAAAAATCAAGATTCAATATTTTTAACAAGTGGCTTTTTTAATTTAATATACAAATGTGAAAGTGTTTAAAATCCAATATATAATATATATTCAAATTATTTAATAAAATGATTCAGAAAATATTTCTATGGTTAAAAAAATACAACATTTTAATAAAATTAAATGTTAAATTCAATCCTTCAATTCTCTGATGACACTGATCTACTTGCATAAGAAACAAAGCAAATGTTTTTCAATATTCAGTTCATGAGCTGAAAATAGATTCAACTGCTCCAACAGAAAGTGACATTTATGAACATATTTAGCTTCAAAAGAATCTTAAAGTAATACCTGACATGAATATTTTAAATTAAATACATGCAGTCGGACAAAGAGGACTATGAAGACGAATCCCTTTGATTTAATTATTTATTTTTATAGAACACATTTCCTGAGAAAAAGACAAGAGTTGACCTTTTGTATGAAACAGTAAAGTTAAATAAAGCTGCATTTTTATTGATGTAACCTTCGTGGTTTTTTTTCATTCAAGAAACTTCATGTGAATTTAAGATGAAGATTTTGTAGAAATCAGGCTCAGAGCTGCTGTGAAGGTCACACATGCTAACTTAAGTTTATTTACTATAAATAAATGTTGCGTACACATTCATTTGTGTATACGCAGTATAATTAATGAGGCCACATGTTTTAAATATGTCGTTTTGATTATTATTCATTTTCATTTAAAGTTGACGCTTGTTTGTTTATCATTACAATGATTTATTAAGATGATATTTTTATAAACTACGTAACATCTTTACTTTTCAATTCTCTATTTGACAAGACTGAACTAGTTACATCATAAAATCACATATTGTATGAATATTTGAGGAAGGTTTGTCTAAATTAGGATCAGTTTGTTAAACACGATGACAAACACAATAATCATCAAAGAGTAAATCAAACATTCATGTTTAGTTCATATCATCAGAAATGTTTGAACAACTTACAGAACTTTGTTTGCAGCTTGAACCACCGGCAGATGCCTCTCAAGAATCTCGTCTGAAGCATATCTTGAGTATCTATTCAGGTCAAACTCGTCCAGATGTTCCTCTGAGGACAGTAAGATGAAGGCCAGGGCCGACCATTGAGAAGAAGACATTTGATCATAGAGACGTCCTGATCTCAGCTGCTGTTGGACCTCCTCCACCAGAGAAGTGTCCTTCACTTCACTCAGACAGTGGAACAGGTTGATGATTCTCTCTGGAGACACATCCTCACTTATCTTCCTCTTGATGAGCTTTGCTGTGTTGTGATTGGTCCAGGAGCTACTTCCTGTCTGTGTCAACAAACCTGGAAGGAGACTCTGGCTGGTCTGCAGAGAAAGACCCAGAAGGAAGCGCAGGAACAAGTCCAGATGTCCATTTGGGCTTTTTAGAGTTTCATCTATTGCTGTCTGGTAGAAGCTTTCTGTTTGACTTTTGTTAATTTCTGTCAGTTTGGATGTTAGTTTTGTTTCCATCAGGTTGACTCCAGAGTTGATGAAGGTCTGGTGGACGTGAAGAGCAGCCAGAAACTCCTGAACACTCAGGTGGATGAAGCAGAACATCATGTCCTGGTACAGTCCTCTCTCCTCTCTGAAGATCTGAGTGAACACTTCTGAGGAAACTGAAGCTGCTGAGATGTCGATGTCACACTCTGTGAGGTCTGACTTATAGAAGATCAAGTTTCCTCTCTGCAGATGCTCAAAAGCCAGTTTTCCCAGAGACTCCATCATCTTCTTGCTCTCAGGATCCCAAACCGTGTCAGTCCCAGATCCTCCGTCGTACTTCAGCTTCTTTACTTTGATCTGAACCACCAGGAAGTAGATGTACATCTCAGTCAGGGTCTTGGGCAGCTGTTCTGTCTCTGTGCTCTTCAACATGTGCTCCAGAACTGTGGCAGTGATCCAGCAGAAGATCGGGATGTGACACATGATGTAGATGCTTCCCGACCTCCTGATGTGAGACATGATGCTGCTGGTCTGCTCCTCATCTCTAAACCTCTTCCTGAAGTACTCCTCCTTCTGGACGTCATTGAACCCTCTGACCTCTGTCACCATGTCCACACACTCAGGAGGGATCTGATTGGCTGCTGCAGGTCGTGTGGTGATCCAGAGACGAGCTGAGGGAAGAAGATCCCCCCTGATGAGGTTTGTCAGCAGGACGTCTACTGAGGTGGATTCTGTAGCTTCTATCAGGCGCCGACTGTTGAGGAAGTCCAGAGGGAGTCGACACTCGTCCAGACCATCTAAGATGAACAGAACCTGGAGTCCTTCAAAGCTGCTGAGTCTGGATTCTCTTGTTTCAGGAAAGAAAAGATCAACAAGTTCCATCAAACTCAACTTCTTGTCTTTCAGCAGGTTCAGCTCTCTGAAGGTGAAAGGAAATATGAAGTGGAAGTTCTGGTGGGCTTTGTCTTCAGCCCAGTCCAGAGTGACCTTCTGTGTCAGGAGGGTCTTCCCAATGCCAGCCACGCCCTTCGTCAGCAGTATTCTGATTGGTCGTTCAGGTGAGGTTTTAAAGACGTCTTCTTGTCTGATGGTGGTTTCTGGTCTGGTCTGGTTCCTGGTGGCTGCTTCGATCTGTCGGACCTCGTGCTCCTGGTTGACCTGGTCTGTGCCCCCCTCAGTGATGTAGAGCTCAGTGAAGATCTCATTCAGAGGAGCAGAGTTTCCTGCTTTAGCGACCCCCTCAGACACACTGTGGAACTTCTTCTGCAGGCTCCTCTTCAGTCGTCCTCCACACTCTGCTTCAAGACTTCCTGAATGAAGACATAAGTCACGAGTCAGAAGATTGTAGAAGGTGAAAATGGAGTAAAATCTTCAGATCTGATGCAAGTGTTCTTCATCTTCATCATGTTTGTTCCCTGGATTAATCCTGACATAA
The DNA here is from genome assembly GCF_982586985.1 of Callionymus lyra. Classification (NCBI taxonomy): domain Eukaryota; kingdom Metazoa; phylum Chordata; class Actinopteri; order Syngnathiformes; family Callionymidae; genus Callionymus; species Callionymus lyra. Next base: position 6,693,953 of record NC_141819.1, read on the forward strand.
AGGCTCTCTTAAAGGAGAAGAGGAGAGTCTTTAGGTCAGGAAACAAAGAGGATCTGATGGCAGTCCAGAAGGAGCTGAGAAGAAAGATCAGGGAGGGAAAGGGGAGGTACAGGAGGAAGATGGAAGAGAGTCTGGCCAACAACAACACCAGAGATGTCTGGAGAGGTTTGAAATCCATATCCGGACATCAGACCAGGCTCTCTGTAGCGGCGGGGGATAAAAATTGGGCTGACAACTTAAACGGTTATTTTTCAAGGTTTGAGGTGTCGGTTCCCACTACCGCTACTACACCATTCACACCTCTACTTTTACCTTCTCCTCCCCCCCGAGCTTGTATTGTCTCAGCCCCCCCCCGCTGACTCCACAGGGGACAATGCCCCCCCACCCCAACCTGTCCCTCACACCTCTACAGGTGAGAAACCAGCTCAGGAGAACCAGGACAACAAAGGCCCCTGGACCAGACGGCATCGGTGGCAAAGTACTCAGGACGTGCTCTGACCAGTTAAGTGAAATTGTTGGACTTCTGTTCAACATGAGCTTGACCCTGGGAAGAGTTCCACTACTGTGGAAGACGTCCTGTGGGGTACCGGTGCCGAAGACTCAGCACCCTAGGGATCCCAGCTGCTACAGACCTGTGGCCTTGACATCCCACCTTATGAAGGCTCTGGAGCAGCTGGTCCTTAGTTATCTGAGTCCTCTGGTGCGCTCCTCCATGGATCCGTTGCAGTTTGCCTACCAACCTGACATCGGCGTGGAGGACGCCATCATCTTCCTTCTCCACCGAGCACTTTCTCACCTGGAGTCGCCTGGAAGCACTGTGAGGATCCTTTTCCTGGATCTAAGCAGTGCTTTCAATACCATCAGGTCGAACATCCTGAGGGACAAGCTGGAGCTGTCTGGAGCGGACACTCACCTCACGGACTGGATTGTGGACTACCTCACCAACCGTCCACAGTTCGTGAGGACCCGGGATGGTGTTTCGAAGACTGTACTGTGCAGTGTAGGGGTCCCCCAGGGAACGGTGTTGGCACCGTTCCTTTTTTCACTGTACACTGCAGACTTCCAACACCTGTCTCCCACCAGTCACCTGCAAAAGTTCTCGGACGACTCCGCCATCGTCGGCCTCATTAAGGATGGGGATGATGGGTCGTACCGGGGACTTGTCCAGGACTTTGTTGACTGGTGCCTGGAAAACCACCTCCAGATCAACTCCAGCAAAACTAAGGAGTTGATTGTGGATTTCCGGCGGTGTCCCTCTATCTCACCCTCACCACTGAACATCCGGGGACAGGACATTGAGATTGTCACGTCTTACAAGTTCCTGGGTGTTCACCTAAACAACCGCCTGGACTGGGTGGATAACACTGCTGCTCTTTTTAAAAAAGGGCAGAGTAGACTCTACCTGCTCCGGAGGTTGAGTTCGTTTGGTGTCCGGGGGTCACTCCTGAAGTCATTCTATGACTCAGTAGTGGCCTCTGCCATCTTCAACGGTGTGGTCTGCTGGGGGAGCAGCATGACAGCAAAGGATAGGGCTAAACTGGACAGCCTTATTAAGAAGGCCGGTTACGTCCTAGGGCGCCCCCTGGATCCTGTGGAGGAAGTGACTGGGAGGAGGGTACGGAGCAAGCTGGCCTCCATGAGGAAGAACTTATCTCACCCTCTCCAGCACACACTGAGGGCATTGAGGAGCTCCATCAGTGATAGGATGCTCCATCCCAGGTGTGTGAGGGAGAGGTACCTCCTTCCTCCCTACTGCCATCAGACTCCACAATAACAACACAGCAAGATAAATATTTAACAGCACCTTTCTTCTTGTTATTTTTGTAAATATGTTGTATATATAATATGGTGCAGATTTCTATCTTATTCTATTTAGATTTTTTCTTTTATTTTTAATATTTTATTTCTGGGTGTTTTTATTTTTTCTGGTATATGCTCTTGCTGTTGTTGAAACGAATTTCCCCTCGCGGGACAATAAAGGGATTCTGATTCTGATTCTGATTCTGATGACATGTTCTTACTGCTCCACAGACTCTCAGCCAGATCCTCCTCCTCCATGTCCTTCAGGAGATGAACTGTGATCTTCAGGAATTCTTCTCTGATGCTTCTCCACTTCTCATCTTCCTCTTCAGTCTGTGTGGGAGTCTCTGGACTCACAAACCTCCAGACTCTCTTCAGCTCCTTCTGCATATAGTTGTAGAAGTTTCTCTCCAGTGACTGGAACAGAATCACAGAGAAGAAAGTCAGAGTGATAGTGGATCGTCTCAAGAACCACAAAGACCAGAAGCTTTAACTTGGATTCAGATGAATGATGATGAACAGAAGGAACCTCTAGGATGAGGACCTCCTCTAGTTTATGAACATACCAGCCGTTTGATTTCCAGTTGTGAGGGATGTTGCTGACCAATGAGAAGCTCTGAGTTCTGATGGTCCACTCTGAGAAGAAGAGATGAAATCAAACTGTAAATAAACTCTTGTCGTGTTGAAGGTTCTGATCATAAGTGAACTAGAAGGTTCCTTTTAAAACCCACATTCATCTCCTTTAGAATTTAAATCTTGTCAAGCCAAACTGTTTATTTTCAATATTTTAATAAAAAAAATGATTCTCCTTTGTCTAATTCTTCAAAGACTCACAACAGTCCAGAATATTCTGGTTCCAAGACATGGAGATGCTAAAAATGGATCAAGGGATTTACTTTTTACGAAAGAACATGTTTTTTTTAGAAAGAACAAGCTGCACATATTTATTAATTTTTTTGTTTATTTGACTTCCTTGAAAGAAGAGAAATGTCAACTGAACTTTAGTCTGAGCTTTTGTTGTTTTGTCTGTATCTTTTGTTTTTCTTTTCCTTCTTTATTTGTGTTGTGTTTTTCTTTACTTTGAAAATTGAATAAAGAACTCTTGAAAAAAAACAAAAGAAAGCATGAAAGAAATGTCTGTGTTTACGAAGCCCCCGATATTAGTTCAAGTTCATGCTCCAGTGGCGTCACTAGCCTGAATGGATCATGACTAGAACCAACAGCTTTAAAGCAGGAGTTCAGGGATTGAGCCTCGGTGTTGATGTTTATAAATGTTATTTATTTATTGTGTTGTTGCTACAGCAGAAAACTTGCCATCCATTCACTTATTTATTTGTGTTCAGTGTTGTTGAGGAGATCGTTATTTGTGATCATTCTCTTGTGAAAAGCTTCAGATAAATGCATGTCTACAAGCCAGGCTTTGGTTCAGTTTGTGGAGGTGCGCTCGGTTTGCTCACCCAGTTGTCCAGGAGGTATTATGTGCTCACATAAGTTTAGGGTCTGCAGCCTCAAAAAAGAAGACACTGCTATGTGAAGTTGTGGCACAATTGGAGTCGAGTGTTTTTAACTCCACACTTTTAACTGACTTTAATGCAAATTTGGAATTCCAGAAAAACACGTAACAAGCCTCAACAACTTTCTACTCTGTAAGTTAATAATAAAGTAGTCTAACAAATCTTAACAATTCTAAGGTAGTACATTCTTCAGAATAACCTACCTGGTGTCAATAATGTGAGAATATTGATTGATTATCAAAAAGAAGAAAATCGAGAGGAAGCCTATTTTGTAATGTTAATTATTAATTTAAATGATGTCTCTCGTTTTTGGCTAATGGCAAAAATATATAAATATTGTTTCAACACTGAACAAAAACAAATAGGTAAAATAAAATGAAAAAAACACTTTAAAAAAAACAGCAACAAGTAAATATAAATCACTTTGTACTTTCACACACAGAATTGTTTGAAGTTTTAAAAATGTTTTTTTGTTTTGTACATTAAAATTATATATTTAAAAGTACAAATGTTTTGTCAATACAAAATAAAAGTTACAAATATTAATTTTACATTTGTGGATATCACAACACACGTGCAACCATTGAATATTTGCAGATCACCCTCTAAACAGTTACAAATATAAGTGAGACAAAAATAGCTCCGTAACCCATGAGCTTTTTAATTGTTTTTATCTCCCCCTGCTGGTGTTGAGAGTGAAGTGAAGTTCTCTGGTTTAATGTGTGTATGAACCTGGTAGACTCACACTTGTTCACTCTGAACTCTGAAGTCGATCCCTCTCCCCATTGAAGCATCACTCTTCAGAGACACACAGCAGGGTTCTTGTCCAGATCTTGGTCCAGGTCCAGCAGGTTCTTGCTGCTGCTTTGATCTTGAACACAGAAGTAGAATGAGTGAGAATGAAGACATGGAGGACAATCTTGGAGGTCCTTGTCTCACCTCTGAGTGCTGGTCTGTTCATCGTGCTCCTCACACTGAGGGTATTTAAAGGAGTCTCTGTCCTCACCATGAGTCTCAGCAGAGTCTTCACCTTCACACAAACACACTCGTGAGATTCTTGTCAACATCAAAAGTTGTTCTCGCCTCATAGTGTAAAAACTATAATCAATATTATTGTGTTTTTGCTTTATTTGTATGTGATGTATTATTTAAACTGTCTGCATCTTTGTTGAGGACTACAGATGGAAAGTAGCATTGTGCTAAATCTGGTGCAGCATCTTTTCAATGTAACTGAACATTGTCCTTTTAAAAAATAAACTGAACTGAACTAAATAGTTTCATAATGTCCTGTTTTCATTCGAGGAAAACAGAATTTACTTCACACGTTCTGCGCCCTCTACAGGCAGGGTTAAATGAAGCAGAGGTATCTTCTATCCCCAGACGCAGATGGAACTATCTCCGGGTGAGTGTCTGCTCACAACCGCCGCTCCGATTAGAGAGCCAATAAGGACACCAGATTTGTCACAAACTAGTTATATTTCGATGAATAATCCAGATAATGGTATCTGTAAATAACAATACAAAAATATTACAATATATACAAACAAATACTGCATATATTGTCATTCACACTGTATGAGACTAAATTATTTATAAACAATTAAATCTCAATAACTGAAGAACGTTTAATATTAACAAAGATGTTATCAATCGCTCTTGTGGCGCATCTATAGTCACACACGAACCACAGCTGCAGCCGCACAAACACACATACCCGCGGCTGACACACCCCCCACGTGCAACGTCACGCATGTAAACATTACCTTCGCTCATGTAAACATTAACTTAACGCGTTTACCAAACTATGAGTTAGACTTACATCTTCACGAACGCATTCGTAGCTGGACTTTCCGTCGAACAGGAGGGACAAACTTTCCACGAGTCCGACTCAACTTTCTACTCGTGTCACCTCGATATATGTCCAACCCAAACACACAACGTAACGAACGTTCCTGCCAACAGGAATTTACAACAGCCGCCCCCAGAATAGCACTGCTATTACGTAAATGTAGTAAATTCGCTAAGTGTCTACACCAATCTTCGGATCTTCAGTTGTTGCTGGAACTGCAGGAAGCCGAACCAGCCTTGCTTCTGGACTGCAAACACGTCCATCTGCACTCGGACACAGCTTCATGACCTTCCCAATGGGCCAGTAAGCTCTGGGGAACTGTGGGTCGATGATCATGACAACAGTGTCCAGGAGAAGATCTTCCGTTGGTTGATTCCACTTCTGGCGCACTTGCAACGATGGCAGGTAATTCTTTATGAACTGGGTCCAAAAGTGATCCACCATCATCTGGCAATGGCGCCAACGTCTTCGTGTCAGAGTGTGTGGGGCATAAGTCATTTGCGGAAGTGAGGCATCCCGCCGCCCCATCAGCAACATATTGGGTGTAATTGGGTCAAGGTCTGCTACATCTGAAGTAGCATATCCAATAGGTTTAGAGTTCAGGATTCCCTCAACTTCTATTAGGATGGTGCTCAGAACTTCTTTTTGCAGGGGTTGTGTTCCAATAACCACTTGGAGTGCTTTCTTCACCGACTGTATTTCCCGCTCCCAGGCACCACCAAAGTGAGGTGCTGCAGGGGGATTCAACTTGAATCTGATCTGATGTTTAGCCAACGATTCTTCAACCGTTGATTCAATTGCTGAAAATGACTCTCAGTTCCCTCTCTGCCCCACGAAAGTTAGTACCCTGATCAGAAATCACCTCACAGGGGGTTCCTCTTCGGGCGATAAACCTTCTCATGGCCAGTAGGAACAAGTCGGAATCCAAGCTTGTCAACAAATCCAAGTGTACACAGCGTGTAGTGAGACACTTGAAGATGACTCCCCAGCGCTTCTCACTACGTCGACCAACCTTAACGAGGTATGGCCCAAAGCAGTCGACCCCGGTTGAGAAGAATTGGGGTTTTAATAGCCGCAGCGAGAGGAAGGCAGGTCCGCCATCATTGGGACCACAGGTTTCTCTCTCCACTTCTTACAGTCTGTACAAGTTTTCTGGAATTGTTTAACAGCCTGACGGCCGCGCAGCAACCAGTATTGCCTTCTCAGCTCTGCAAAGACTCTATCAGATCCGGGATGTAGTAAACGAGTATCCACTTCTCTGATCAGGAGTCTCGTCAATGGATGCTTGGGATCCAGCACTACAGGGTGGATCTCTATCCCTGTGTTATCATCCAAATAACTTAGGCGTCCGCCTACTCTGATGAGGCCCGTAGACAGTTCCAATTCGGGGGAGAGTGTCTTGAGTTTACTACTACTTGCCACTGATCTACCATCTTTAAGGCACTTGAGCTCTTCTGGGAAACAGTCTGCTTGAATTGACTTAAGGAGATGGACTTCTGCATCTCGCAGGTCTGGTGAAGGTCGAGAAGAGTCAGCCGCCGCCCCGTGCAACAACTGACGTGTGGCCTTGATCAACTCACTCCACTCGCTGAACTGGGTGACGTCTGGGATCTGGGTTGTGAGACCTGTGGACACTAGGCAGCATGTGACACTCTCAGACTGTCTGACTTCTAGTCCATCATCTGATCCTTGGAAAGCTGGTGGTGGGGGCCATTCACTTGAAGGTCGACAGAGGAATGGCGGTCCCTGTACCCAGCGGTTTGGTGCAGCCAGTTCAGCTAATGTCTTTCCCCGAGTGAGATCATCTGCTGGATTGTTGACTGTGTCTACATATCGCCACATGTGTCGCTGTTAAGTCTTGGATCTCAGAGACTCTGGTTCCAACAAACACTTTGAATTTGCAGGACTCTGATGTCAGCCATGTCAGGACGGTGGTTGAATCTGTCCATAGCACAGTCTCAATAATCTTCAAGGAGAGTTCTCTGTGGATGAGTGATGACAGTTTGGCCCCTGTCAAAGCCGCACACAACTCCAACCTTGGTATTGATTGCTGGCGTTTTGGAGCAACTCTTGATCTTGCCAGTACGAATGACACGTTGATCGTGGCTCTGACTCCGTTAGTGAGGTAGGCGACAGCACCATATGCTTGCTCTGATGCATCACAAAACACATGCAATGTGTACTCTACCATTTCAGTGGCATCTACGGGAAGAGTGTAGGCCCGTGGCAGAGTGATGTTTGTTGTTGAGCTCCCTTTCCCAGTTGGACCAGACCTCAAGGATATCTGGGGGGAGATTTGGGTCATCCCAAGTCCTCTTCTTTGCCCACAGTTGCTGAACAAGAACCTTTGCTCTGGTCGTAAAGGGTATGATGAGGCCTAGAGGATCATATTGTCGGGCAAGCACCTTGTAGATGTAACGCATGGTGGGAGCCTCCGTCCTTTCTGGTTTAGACTTATACCCTAGTTGATCTGTGGTGCAAATCCAGCGTAGACCCAGGGTTGGTTCCTGGGGGTCTGTACATTTCTCGGTCAGCCACAGCTCTGCATTATCAGATCTGGCCTCTGTAGGTAGATGAGCGACGACAGATGGGTCATTACTTGTCCACTGACGGATCTCGAAACCCCCTGATGCCAAGCATTGTCTCGCTTTGTCTACAAATGACCTGGCAGCCTCTGGTGATGGAAAGCTATGCAAACAATTGTCTACGTAGAATGACTGTTCTATGGCTTGCATGATATCTTCGTTGTCTGCCACAAAGTCCCTGACATGCTTCTGCAATGCAAACGTTGCGCAACATGGGCTGCATGTCGTACCGAAGGGCAGTACTTGCCATTGATAGATATCTGGTCAAGCATCTTTGTCGAGGTTTCTCCACGCAAACTTTAACAGTGGCTTGTCTTCATCAATGAGGAGAACTTGGTGGAACATGGCTTTTATGTCTCCACTGATTGCAATGGCATGCTGGCGAAACCGGAGGAGAACCCCGATCAAAGATGGTCCAAGAGTTGGTCCAGCTAGAAGTTGCTGGTTAAGAGAGAGACCATTATACACAAAGGAACAGTCAAACACTAAACGGGACTTTCCATTGTGGCTGACAAGGTGATGAGGAATAAACCAAGATTCGTTATCTGCAGTCATCTCATCCCTTTGGAGCTTTCTCACTTGACCTCCATCAATGAGTTTCTGGATTTCTGCTTTGTAAACTCTGGCTTGATCTGGGACCTTTAACAGGCGCCTTTCCGTGCTGCGAAGGAGTGGCAGAACTGCTTCGATAGGAGCCCTCAGACGCGGTGCATTCTTTGCTCGTAGCAATGGTGTAGCATAGCGGAAGTTGCTATCCACCTGTACTCTTTCTGTGCCCGTCTCTAGGGTGTTTACAGCTTCTTGATCTTGGCGGGACCTCACTGCTAATCGTTCACTTTTAAATGGCAGTATGTCAAGTTGCCAGAGACGTTCAACATGCTGGTAGAGATCATCTGATGCAGGTTTTAAAGTGGTTAGGTAGCATGATGATGAGGTTGAAGTGAGGCCATCGGGGCCCTGTAGCGCCCACCCAAGTGCTGTGTTGACAGCTGCAGGTCCCCCATTAACACCGACTCTTACAGGTTCTATTGCAGTGATCAGATGTGTACAATCCGCACCAATCAACAACAATGGTTGGACTTTAGTGAGGCTCACTATCGGGAGGCCTCGCAAATGTTGGTAACGTTTCTGAAGCATTGCTACAGGGTAAGACTGTTCAGAGAGAGCCAGCTGGTCTGCTGTGAAGGCATTCTGGATCGTATACTGCTCATCAGGTTTAGCCGAGGATGCAACTTTGAAATCCACTGATGCCCCTTTAAGATGAGCTACATCTTGCCTTATAGTTCGGAAGAAACTTAAGGACAGAAACTCTGCTTGACCATCAAGTCCCAAGTGCTGAGCAGCATCAGGCAATAATATCGTTCGCTCAGCTCCATCATCCAGAATGGCAAAGGTTTGTATTGACTTTCTTTCGTGGCTGATAATAACGGGCACAACTTTGAGGTAAACCTTTCCTCCCTGCTTGGAGTTGGCAAGGGTGGCTCTATTCTTTGGTGTTATAAGATAAACTCTAGGGCCTGGTTTTGGTTGATTTGCATCATGGAGAACTCTGAGGTGTGTTTCTTGACACTGAACAGGTCTTCTTTAAAGTGCATGCTTCCTGTTTGTGACTAGTGCGACCACAGTTCCGATAACGCTTCCCATCTACTAGCCACTTGCTCACCTCATCCGGGCTACGCTGGATGATGTCTGGACACTGTGACAAGTAGTGATCTTCACCTTTACAGAAGAGGCACATCTTTTTAAAGAGCTCATGCCTGGACTCCTGACGCCTGGATTCTCCTGGGGGCCCAACATCTGATTTCAATCTGTCTGCGCCATGGTAAACTGAGACTGGCTGGTTGCGTGGTCTTTCAGGACGAATTTGCTTTTCTCTTTTGATGAGTTGTGGCGTTTCTGAGTGATGCCGTTGTGCCAGCTTTGCAGACAGTCGCTGAGCTTCTGCCTTGACCTTCAACCATTCAGAAAGGTCACGTAAGCTATATGGGTTGAGGCTTCTTGTCCGTAACCGTCCCTTCACCTGTAGGTGCTCAACAAAGCTGTCTCTATAGTTCCTAGGGAGTTTGCTAAGGAGCCAATCTACATGGCCAGTTGACATGGTTTCCATCCCATTAGGTCCTTCTAATGAAGTTAACATTCCCACTAGTAGGTCAACACTGAGGGCAAAGCTCTGGGACGCCTAAGAGTCTCCCGCCTTCAAGTCAGGGGAGTTCAAGATGGCCGCAATCTCACTTTGAGCAAGTTGATGTGGCTGTCCATATTGCAGTTGAAGTGCCTGCATAGCTTCAGTGTAGGGCTGGCTGTAATGTCGACAGGACTGAGCAATTAACTTGCCCCCTCTAGGATTAGCAGTTCCATCAGTACTCGGTACTTGTAATGCTCAGAGAGTTGAGTGTGTGGATCCAGAAGGTGATCGAGCGCCATCTTGAGATCAGCAAACTCTCTTTCGCTGTCGTGGATTAGCTTTGGAAATTCAGGTACTGGTACAGGTTGACTTGGTGGTGGAGACACAAAGTGTACTAGCGGGATTTGGTACTCTGGTTGAAAGCTCTGCTGTGGCGGAAGGAGAGGTGCAGGCTGATAAACAGACATGTTTGGTAAAACCTGCTGAGGTTGAAAGTTTGTTTGTTGATTGTGATTCACTTGATACATCGGCAGGTAAGGAGTCTGTTGCATTGGTGTGCTGTGCGTAAGTAGAGGCACGTTGTTCCAAGATAGAGGCGCATTCTGTAGGGGGCTAACCTGCATGTTGGATATTTGATATGGCCCCTGGTGAGCTTGTACGTTGCTCCTAACAGTGTTATGGTCACCACTGCTGTAAGGCGTTGGTATCTGCGACCGCTTAGCTAGGAATGTAGCAGTAAATGTAGGAGTGTATGGGTAGGAAGCCAGGGTATTTACTGATTGATCAGTATGCATGGTACCAATTCTTGTTGAAGTATGCCCATAAACAGGGGCTTGAAGGATGGATGGTGATGTGGGAGGATTGTTGATCCGAAGCGATGCACCAAATGAAGGAGCTGACGATAATGTAGTCGGTAGAGCTTGGATCAAAGAGTAATGTTCTTGTCTTTGGCCTAATCGCAAGGCAGAGGTGGTTTGATATGGTTGAGCTGTTGTGGCTATAGCTGCAGGGAGTCTTGACTGTGGGGTATGCAACGCCAACTGTGCTGGTGTTCCTAACATCAGAAGATGATGTGGCGAGGCTATGCTCACTGGTGTCAGGTTGGAGCAGCTTGAAACGTTCCTCTCAAATGGTGTCATTTGTGGTATACGAGGAGATCGTGGTTCGCCTTGGCTTGAACTATATTCTGTGGGACAATCAAAGGTCCGATCAGAAAGAGCTGGTGAGTGAAGTCTGACACCTGCCTGTGGTTGGTCATAATGTCCTGTGGCCCACATTGAGTCTTGAGTCATCTTATCGACTGCTCCTTGGACTTGGTCACAGAATTGATGCTCGAGCATAGCCCGGGGCTGGTCACATGTGGCAGAACTTGTCTGAAGGTTTAGTGACTGCAGCTGACTTATGCTAGCTATCTGACTGTTGACGTGACTGGAGGCAGTATAAGGCATCAAGGACTGTGGTGGGCTGACCTGGTAGCTCTGCAGATGAGCTGGTAATTGTCGGATACGACCAACACTGTGCATGTAGAGTCCCTCCAGTGATCTTGTCTGGATGTCCATGGCGAGGTTGTGGGTAGAGATCCGGCTCGAAGGACCAAAATGTTCTGAATGTTTGTATCAGATGAATATTTTGCCGGGTGAGTGTCTGCTCACAACCGCCGCTCCGATTAGAGAGCCAATAAGGACACCAGATTTGTCACAAACTAGTTATATTTCGATGAATAATCCAGATAATGGTATCTGTAAATAACAATACATACATATTACAATATATACAAACAAATACTGCATATATTGACATTCACACTGTATGAGACTAAATTATTTATAAACAATTAAATCTCAATAACTGAAGAACGTTTAATATTAACAAAGATGTCATCAATCGCTCTTGTGGCGCATCTATAGTCACACACGAACCGCAGCTGCAGCCGCACAAACACACATACCCGCGGCTGACACACCCCCCACGTGCAACGTCACGCATGTAAACATTAACTTCGCGCATGTAAACATTAACTTAACGCGTTTACCAAACTATGAGTTAGACTTACATCTTCACGAACGCATTCGTAGCTGGACTTTCCGTCGAACAGGAGGGACAAACTTTCCACGAGTCACCTCGATATATGTCCAACCCAAACACACAACGTAACGAACGTTCCTGCCAACAGGAATTTACAACACACTAGTTCAGTACAGACGTGTCATTACAGGCTCTTACACTGCTTGCTTGTTGTCTGAGTTGCTTACGAGTCAGTGGGTCGTGAACCAACAGCTTGTTTACGAGGTCTCGCAGCTTCTATGGCGTTTTGAAAGGTCCTTCACCCTGACTTTTGCCAACCTTTTTTTCTAGACCTGGTTCATGCAGTACGGAATGAAGAGGCATCCAGAATGCTTTGCCTCTTTTTTCCAACTGTCCAACGAGGTAACACTTTGGGGTTTAAACTAAGAGTTTCAATATTTTGAATGATTCAAAGTATTTAGGTGCATTTCTAAATACCAGCTTATTGGTAAATGTGCCTTCAAACACTCTCTTCCACACCAGTGTTTTTTTTAACCATTTTTTGAGCCAAGGTAAACTTTTTCCATTGAGAAAATCATGCGGCTCACCACCAGACGAAAATGATAAAAATGATACTCTGTAGCCCAGGATTGCCAAACTTTTTCGGTTTGTGAGCTACTTTTAAAATGATCAAGTCCAAAAGATCTACCTTCATCACATTTGCTCAACATAAGTAAGAACATGCTTTACTCCGATGACTTGCACTTAATTGACTAATAATCAGTCATGATGGAAGGATGTGTGGATTTAATCATCTTTATAGAAAAAGGTGGACTTGTGTAAATAAGTAGAGTCAGATAGAGTCCAGAAAGTAGCAGTCCCTTATATTGGATAGTTTTCCTCTGAGAGTAACTTCAAAAAGTGTCAATTATAACCAGAAGTGTCAAAATCTCATCGTCCACTGAAGAAAAGTTCAGGGCCTCATGTATGTAAGAAGGACATTGATTTCCTACTAAAAAAGTTTGTACACTCAAACCCAGAAAATAGTGCACAAAAATATTCAGATGTATGAATCTGTGCGTAACAGGAATTCAAGCATTTTTACTTTCTTCATCCAAATCAAAGAAGAATTAAGACGGGTTCATCCCTTTTCATGACTCCATTAATATGTCAATCATATTTAAATGAACCATGAGACCCAAGATTCTCCTTTCAGTGATGAGAAAAGAAACAAATGAAAACATAAAATGGATTAACAGTTTATATTCGTTAATTTCAAACATTACAAACATGGATCACACTTGGTATACATGTTTGTATGTTTACATACACGTTTATTATAAAGAATACCGTATTTACAGAGGCTTTAAGTGGCTTATTTGAATCATTTTATCATTCAGTTTAACGAGAATAAAACTGTAGATCAGTAACTTAAAGCACGATGACGATGACGACGACGGATGATGGATGATGATGGATGATGATGGATGATGATGGATGATGGATGATGGATGATGGATGATGGATGATGGATGATGGATGATGATGGATGATGATTGATGATGGATGATGATGGATGATGATGATGATCTGATCGTCTCTGAGATTCATTAGAATTTGTGGCTCGGCTCACCTCAACACATGCACTTATTCTTACTATGTTTTTAAAATTAGAGTGTTTTCTTTGCATGTAGTTATTATGTGATGGTGTATTTATACAAGTGTGTTTTTAAGGATATAGCTCCGATCACGTGATCACATGAAGGAAACTGGCTTTAGCTGCTTTCATTCTGCAGCTTTACTTTGATATAACTGACTGACGTGGTGTTGTTTCACAAGAACGTCTGTGACTCTCGTAAAGACTTGAAAGATCCCACTGTGTTTGTTACATTATAAAAACAATCTTATAATTCCTTCTCTTTCCTTCCTAATTGCGTGAAATGCCTGTAAAAACAACTCCATATAAATCGATCATGTTGTCTTAATAAAAAAAGATTATTAGTTTAGTGAATGAGAAACATATTTTTAAGTTTACGAATAATTTATTATCCACTCATGTATCTACAAACATGCGTTTATTTTCGATCAATATTGATATTAATGTGTCTCTGATGGATCTGAGCAGTAAATATGTACATAGGACACCTTCAAACCTGTCAGGAAGTCAAGTTTCACGCCATTACTATTCTTGATACATATGGAATTTGCTTCGCGTACATTGAAAGAGAAGAGAGCTCCAATCCAGCCGAAACTTTAAAATACCTGCGCTTTTGTGAAGGTGTTACGGTAGTGAGAGAGAAGTCACACGCGGAAGGATCTACGTCACTATCACAGATAGATTCTCAAAAAGACTCTGATATGGTGACATTAAAGTATCTTTTCTCTCTAAAATTTTTCTACAGTAAAAATACATGGAACTTTGTTTATTAATACTTCAAAACCTGCTTAACATCAAAATAAAGACATATTTTTGTCAACTATTACGGTTTATTTTTTGTAATACAATATAACAAAATACATTGTGCACAAACAGCTTTTTAAGCAAATAGAACGTCATAAGTTAGAACTACAATTATTTAAACAAATACATTTATTTTTTTTAGCAATAAAACAAAAGAATAAACAGGAAATGATAACAGATCAGCAGAAAATAAATATTTCATATTTCCACCGCTTTTCTTCCAACAGTGTCACACGCAAGTGTCGCTTCAAATCTAGAACAGAAGCGTCTCTGGAATCTATTGAGAGAAAAGATACTTTAATGTCACCATATCAGAGTCTTTTTGAGAATCTATCAGTGATAGTGACGTAGATCCTTCCGCGTGTGACTTCTCTCTCACTACCGTAACACCTTCACAAAAGCAAAAGTTCTTTAAAGTTCGACTGGACCGCTGCTCACTTGAACGCAGTGCTCCGATTGGCTGATGTGCATGTAAGTAAGTAAGTAAGTACTTTTTATTTATATAGCGCTTTTCTTGACCAGGGTCACAAAGCATGTCACATGAATTCGATACTTCTGGTCTATATTAACAATACACACTCACATGATCACACTCACAGTCACTACAACAGCACAGACACACAATAATAGTATATCATTTACTGATAAAGAATATTTATAGACA
The DNA here is from genome assembly GCF_982586985.1 of Callionymus lyra. Lineage (NCBI taxonomy): Eukaryota > Metazoa > Chordata > Actinopteri > Syngnathiformes > Callionymidae > Callionymus > Callionymus lyra. Next base: position 6,708,955 of record NC_141819.1, read on the forward strand.
AGTTAGACACAGTGGTTGAAAAAGACTCGATTCTTCACAACTGCCTCATCAGGAAGTTAAACAAATATGCGCGCGCACAAACACACACGCACGCACGCACACACATTCACATGTCACGTGTTTGAATATGGTTTCAGTTTCAGTTTAGTTCACATTTTCTGTGTCATCATTTGTAGATTGAGCTGCAGTTGTTTAAAAACATCAACATGGATCGTCTCGTTGTGATTCATTTCATTTCATCAACTGCTGACTTGTGTGAGAGTCAGAGAGTAAGTAATATTTATTTATATAGCGCTTTTCGAGACCAGGGTCACAAAGCGCTTAGACAATCAAAACAATACTCAAAAAAGTACATACTTTAAAGATCAAGATAATACTGAGAACAACACAGGAGTTCGAGAAATTCAAGGAAAAGCCTGAACAAATAGAAACCTCTTAAGGTGTTTCTTAAAGGAGTCAGTAGACTCCATCAAGCGCAAAGAGAGAGAAAGATTGTTCCAAAGCTTAGGAGCAACAGCCAGAAAAGATTTCTCTCCTCTGGTCCTGAGCCGTGTGCGTGGAACAATAAGTAGATTCTGATCCACAGACCTCAGAGCCCGAGCTGGGGTGTAAGGCTGGATCAAATCAGTGATGTAAGGAGGAGCCTGACCATGAATAGCTCTGAAAGTAAGAACCAGAATTTTAAAGTTGATCCTGAAAGAAACTGGAAGCCAGTGAAGAGTTTTAAGGATCGGAGAAATGTGAGTTCTCCTACTTGAGCGGGTCAGAATTCTCGCTGCAGAGTTCTGAATCAACTGCAGACGAGACAGCTCCTTCTTGTTTAGACATGAAAACAAACTGTTACAATAGTCCAGACGAGAAGAAACAAACGCATGGATTACAAGCTCCAGATCATGTTCCGACAACATTTTCCTAAGTTTAGAGATTTTTCTCAGTTGAAGGAAACAGTTTCTGGTCAGTTTTCTGCAGTGTCAAACAAGAGACATGTCTTTATCAAATACAACACCCAGGTTTCTCAGGCTCAGTTTGACAGACTGACCTAAGTCACCCAAGTACTGACTCAACCCTGGAACCTTATCATCAGGAGCAATCACCAGAGTTTCAGTTTTGTCCACATTTAGCTGTAAAGTGTTTTCACTCAGCCATTGTTTGATTTCTAGCAAACAATTGACTAAGCTGTTCAGCCTTTGGGGCTCAGTTGGGTCAAAAGAGCAGTATAGTTGGATGTCATCAGCAAAAATGTGATAAGAAACATCTGGAAATCTCTGAATGATTTTACCGAGGGGAATCAAGTACAGCAAAAACAATAAAGGACCCAGAACAGAACCTTGAGGGACTCCACACAACAGATCTGCCGATTCAGACCTCATTTGATTGGCAGATAGACTAAAACTGCACCCAGAAAGATAAGATGAGAACCATTCTAACACAGACCCAGACAGTCCCACTTCATCCCTTAGTCTTCTCAGCAGGAGCTGGTGATCAACTGTGTCAAAGGCTGAGGACAGATCCAAGAGCACCAGAACAGTGAATTTACCCGAGTCAGCCGACATCATGATGTCACTGGACACTTTCAATAAAGCCGTCTCCGTAGAGTGATGTTTACGGAAGCCAGACTGAAACTTCTCATGGATGTCGCTCTGATCCAGGAACAGCTGCTCAGACACCACCTTCTCCAAGATCTTGGACAAGAAAGGGAGCTTAGAAATAGGCCTGAAATTACTGAGGTCAGTTGGATCTAAGCCTGGTTTTTTGAGCAGAGGCTCCACAGTGGCATGTTTAAATGCATTGGGAAAAACCCCTGTGGAAAGGGAGAGGTTCACCATATTGGTAACCCAGGGGCCAATTACATCAAATACTTTGATAAAAAGCCTACAAGGAAGGACGTCATCTGAGCAAGAGGAGGGTTTCATCTTGTTCACTAGTGCTGAAATATCACCCAAAGATACAGCAGTGAAGGAGGACCAAGAGGAGGAGAGGGGCTCAGGGACAGTAGGGGTTCCAAACAAAGGGGGAGAGATTTTCTCTTTGATCAATTTAATTTTGTCAATGAAAAATCTCAACAATGCATTGCTGTCAGCTTCACAGAAGACAGGCGTGATTTGAGGAGCAGGAGACACAAGAGAATTAATCGTGTCAAACAAAACTTTGGTGTTTTTCCTATTTGCTGCTACCAGTTTTCTGATGTAATCAGATCTAGCAGTTTCTACCATCTCATTGTAAGAAGTCAACAGATCCCTGAGGTGAAGTCTGTGCACCTCAAGTTTAGTAGACTTCCAGAGACACTCAGTCTTTCGACAAAGTCTCTTCAGATCTTCATTTGTCCAAGGGCACCGTTTTTTCTGAATTTTCAAGTTCGATTTAACAGGTGCCACTTGATCCAGTATTTCAACACAATGACCAGTGAAACAGTGAATCAAACTGTCCACGTCTGGGCAGTCATCAAAGGAAAGAGCGTCAAACATAGCAGAAAAATTGTCTGCAGTATCAGCTGAGATGACACGCCTCTGAGACCTAACTTTCAAAGGCTTAGGTTCAGGGATGAAGTCCAGGTTAAACAAGACAAGAGAATGATCACTCAGATGGACATCATGTACAGATACATTAGAGATGTCCAGGCTAAGAGTAAAAACTAAGTCTAAAATGTGGCCTTTTTGATGAGTGGGTTCAGAAACATGTTGCTCAAAATTAAAGGCTTCAGTTAAAGTTAAAAGTTCTTTAGCAGAACAAGATGTGACGTCATCAACATGAAGATTAAAGTCTCCAAGAATAAGAACAGATTCCATTTGAATAATGGAAGATAAGAAGTCACTAAAGTCTTTCAAGAACACCGCCGCCAGGACCAGGCGGGCGGTAGATTGACACACAATAGAAAGGTCTTGTAGAACCAACCAAGATCATCTGAGATTCAAAAGTAGTGAATTCCTGTGTCTGAATCACTTTGCAAGAACAACTCTCCCTAAAAACAGTAGCAAGACCTCCCCCACGACCAGAGAGGCGAGGCTTCCCCTTGAATAAACTCTTCCTCTCTCTGCCAAGTCTCAGAAAGACATAATAAATCCAAATTAACTCTTGTGAAAAGATCATTAAGAATAAAGGATTTGTTAGTAATGGAGCGAACATTAAAAAGTCCCACATTCAGCACCGATGACGTCACTGACGACGCCGCGTCACTGACAGGCGCGCAGAGCGGGATCTTTTGAAGCGAACAGCGGTCACGTGGGTACCAGCTGTCACTGACGTTCAACTCCGTAGTAAAAGCCGAATTAAAGAGAGGAATGAAAAAATCTTACCACCTTTCGTTGAGGTCTGGACAGACGGCAGCGCTGATGTGTCATCATTCTCTTCAGCGAGAGGAATGTCGATCAAACATCGATGACGTTCGATGACGTCAGAGTTGTTCCAAGCGATCGCGACTGCGCGTCTCATCCTGACCTGTACTCCAGCCCGACTCGATCGCTTGTGGAAATCGCCCGGTACCCGAGAGATCAAACGATATTCCACAGAGTCCGAGTCGATGAGAAGCGGAGCTGGAAACACGTTCACCGGACGTTGGTAACTGTCGCGAGTGAAGTCCTCCATCGACTCTCTGATGTTGAAAAGAGCATCACGATCATAGATCATAGATGCTTGATACATATCTTTAGTGATATGAGCATAAAATCCGGACAAGTAGTCGTTAAAACGACTGTTTGGGGAAATTATTGCAGGAGCTCACGTTCAAGCAGCCGATCAAAGGCTCACCGGAAGCGGAAGAGTTACTGACCTGTCTGCAGCTTTCTTCCCTTCTGTGGTTTCAGGTCCATGTTGGAGCAGAATTCAGCTTCTTCTGACCAGAACTGATGGAACAAGACACTGATCAACTCCTTCTGACGCTGGTATCAAAGATCATGACTGAAATAAAAGTGCGTCATGAACTCGCTGTACTTCTTCTTTCTTCTCCTGGTCTGACGATACGTGACTTTGACACCAACGGAAGAACCGCCTACATGTGACGAAGCCGCTGATTGGCTGAAACTGTTTTTTAATATTAACGCACAACTGTACGATGCAATACAAACATTCGACTTCCGAAGTAATTCGCTTTTCAGATAAACATTTTTTAGAATATTCCCTTCTCTATAACTCATTTTACCTGTATGTAGTTCGGATCATAAACACCTCAGTAATTATTTAGTTTTCATTAAATACAAATAAAATGTCTCGTTCAATAAAGTGGGCACATACACATTAAATAATGAATTTAAATCAGGAAAAAATTAATTACTGAGGTGTTTATGATCCGAACTACAGACGGGTAGAATACTGCCATCACGTGAGCCCGCAGTCCGCGAACGATCGTCACTTCAGCCCACATTAAAAAAAACCTTGCGCGTCTATTGCTAAGCTTACGGTAAAGACGCTGAAAGCCACCTGATACATGAGAGCACTTGAAAATTGCAATAAAGTAACAGTAATAATGTTTTATGTTGTTTTTATTCAACCTGATGCAATCCTGCTCTAATGTCTTTGGAGTAAACGATTATAATATTTATTTATATTTATAATTTTATGTATTTATTTATTTTAACCAACAACAATTGTGTTAATACAGATATAGCGGAAAATGTATCTAAACTCTGTTTTTTGACGTAGATTTGAAAGTCATATCATTATATAACATGTAAAAAAAAACTACACATTCATATTAAATATCATAGAATTATACTCTTAAAAGCTTAGTGTGTCTTAAAAGCTGGTCTTGGACTTCGGGAGGTCCAGGACAAAGCCACGTCCAGTGTCCATCAGAGGCGACGAGGTGGAGATAGTGGACAACTATAAGTACCTCGGTGTGTGGATGGACAGTAAACTGGACTGGTCCTGCAACACAGACCATGTATATAAGAAAGTTCAGAGTAGACTGTACTTTCTGAGGAGGCTTCGATGATTTAACATCTGCAAGAAGCTCCTCTGCATGTTCTACCAGTCTGTGGTGGCCAGTGTCCTGTTCTATGCTGTGGTGTGTTGGGGTGGAAATGTGTCCAAGAGGAGTGTCAACAGGTTGGACAGGTTGATCAGGAGGGCTGGCTCTGTGGTTGGAATGAAGCTGGACTCACTGGTGACAGTTGCTGAGAGGAGATCACTGAACAAACTACTGTCCATCATGGATGATGACAGTCATCCTCTCAGCACTGTCATCAGTGAGCAGAGAAGCAGAATGAGTGCACGAATGCTCCTACCCAGGTGCAACACTAATAGACTCAGGGACTCATTCATTCCTCGGGCTATTAAATTGTACAATTCTGAGTTCGGGGGCAGGAGTGGAGTGAGAGTATCTGGACGTTCTGTTCTATGTTAGTCTTTGAATCCTTTGTCTTTGTTGTTTTTCATTCCTTGACCTATGTTCTTTGTCTTTGTCTTTATACTTAGATTGTGTCATCTTGTTCTTCCTCTTTTTGTTCTTCTTCTTATTTTTATTTTTCATGTATTATTTTTTATTGTTTATGAAAAATTGCTGGCTATTGGTAAAAAAAATTTTCCCGAAGGAGACCTCCTGAGGGATCAATAAAGTTTTACCTTACCTTACCTTACAATTCCACTGGATTATGTTTCACTGTGATCTTGACTACTATCCTGGTAAATTTGAAGTAATTTTAATGTAGAAATGTGAAATAAATGATCATTAAATAAAGTCATATGTTAATGACGACATTTTAAAAATTAAATAAAAAAAATCCTTAAAAGCTTAGTGAAAAAATCCACTGGATTATGATTCATGAGAACCTTGACTACTATCATGGTGAATTTGTGTGGGAGGCTATCAAGCCTGTACATTGATAAAAAGTATTTTACGTTGTTTTGTACCTAAATCATATAGTAAACATTTACCTGAACCCTAAAGTAGAATGCAGTTAAGTAAGTACAGTAGCGTGGTGAGTTTAAAGAACATCATGGTTTTACTCAGGTCATTGATACAATGAATACACCACTAGATGGCAACACAATTTCTACACTAAGCACATGTTAGTTATCAATAGATGGAAAAACAAAGCTAACTATGTAGTACATGAAAACTAAACCCACAACATTTATGAAAATGAGAACTAAAGTGAAAACAGAAAAATATTATTTGAGGAAAAAAAGAAAAAAGAAGTGAAAACTTGATATTTGCAGAAGTCCGCTTTGGTCCGAGAACTCTCTGGAGTCTCCTCTGAAAGATATAAATGAGAAACAAAAATGATACTTAAATCACAAAATACAATATGTCATGAGCTGAGAGTACATTCAGAAATGCAATTAAAACATCCCGAAGCCTTAGTTAAAACCAAAGAGATAAATATTTTTAATTGATAATTAAAGCAGTTTAATTGGACATAATTTTACCTTAATTAGAAGTTGTTTCAAACAATTATTTCTAAAAGCTTCCCATGATCAATAGTGTCATAGTCAGATTGTTGCTGCCTCAGCTTGACTCTGTTGCTCAAACCTCTTCTGCTGATGAGCTTCATGACGTCTATGACGCTCCAACACTTCTCGCCTCCTGCAGACTTGCTGTCTATGAAGAGACATGTGAGGTCCAGGAGAAGGTCCTTAATGGTTTTTTTAGAGGACCATAGGAAGTTTGACTCGGCACAGTTTGGGTGAATATCACTTTGCTGATCGACTCTAAGGTGAATGTGTGTTAAGTTGGTCATGCCAGTGATGAAGGAGCCACTATCCCTAGGATTAATATAAGCCATGCAAAGAAACAAAGAGTGCTCCTGTGTCCTTATCGTACATTAGCCATATCCTGTTTGAACCATCTTTGCTGAAAAATGCCCTCAGACTACATGGTTGTCTGACTTTTGCTGTGGGTGAAAATGAAGGAAGAGTTCTAATGTTTCTGGCTTTGGTTTGATGGAATAATCAACTGCTGCATGAAGACCTTCCTTGTCTTGACCATCTTTATCAACAGCAGCATCTTCTACAGGCTACAAAAGATTAGTATTGTTAATTATATTAGTGAATCACTAACACTGCACTGTTAAAAAACAGGCAGTTTTTGGTGTTAGTTATTTTCATCAGCCTTACCATAACAATAATGGAGCTTGTACAGAGATCCTCTCTGTCCACAGCTGGATCATCTTCAATCTAGAAAAAAAAGAGAGATATTAGTATTGATAATTATGCTGGTTGACCAATACAAGCACATCATCATCATCAGTATTGTATTAAAAATAAATAGTTTAATATTAGTTAAATATGTACATGAGATTATGTAAGGTTCTTAAGTATTATTATGTCAGACACGTACACAAAACTAATAATATTTCTCCCATACAACCCGAACCATCCGATGATGATCCCATGAAGGATGGTTCATGTATAAACGCATACATAACTACATTTATGATGCTTCTCTTCACTTGCTGAAGTAGCTATAAATGCACTCAAGATGCTGAATTACCATTTCCATTTCATTTGTACAAGTTTATGTGCCATTTACCAGATAAGACCCTGACAATTTAATTTTTGAATAGGCAGGTTGATAAAAACGGGAAACATCCAGTCGGTGAGTGTCTAGATACAACGTTATCCAAACTATGTTTGCTCATTTTCCAAATATAATTTACCATCATGAGGTCGTTCGCCGCCTGAGTGAGCTCTGTCCCGTGCTCTGTCATCTCAGAGTCAACACCACCATCTTTGCCAGAGTCACATGAGAATACACACTGGAGAAAAACGTTTCATCTGTTCTCAGTGTGGAAAGTGTTTTACACGTAATTGTAACCTAAAAAGTCACATGATAATTCACACTGAGTAAACCTTGAATGATTGTTTTATTGTTTTTTCATGTGTGTGATTTTGAAATGTTCTTTTTGAGTCACTATGAAGACACTTAAGATAATACAGATTTAGTTAAACACTGCTTTTGATATCAGTGTTGGAAACATCTTTCTACATTAAGTTGAATTTACTTTACACTATGCAAAAATACAACTGTTGTCCTCCGCCTCAAAGCCACCCCCATCATGCCGGTCCCGAAGAAGTCGTCCCCCTCCAGCTACAACGACTACCGTCTGATCGAACTCACTCCCATCCTTATAAAGTGCTTCGAGCGGCTAGTCCTGCAGCACATCAACTCTGAGCTCCCCCCGCCCTGGACCCCTTCCAGTTTGCATATTGGTCTGACCGCTCGACTGATGAGGTAAGGTAAGGTAAAACTTTATTGATTGAAATTGTTTTTTTTCATACATACAGCAATTGTTTTATAAAAAAAAAGAAAATAAATCAAAATAAAATAAGAACAAGAGAAATAAAGAGAAAGAACACAATTACACAATCTAAGTATAAAGATAAAGACAAAGAACATAGAGTCAAAGAAAAACAACAAAGACAAAGGATACAAAGACTAACATAGAACAGAACATCCAGATACTCTCACTGCACTCCTGCCCCCGAACTCAGAATTGTACAATTTAATAGCCCGAGGGATGAATGAGTCGCTGAGTCTATTAGTGTTGCACCTGGGTAGGAGCATTCGTGCACTCATTCTGCTTCTCTGCTCACTGATGACAGTGTTCAGAGGATGACTGTCATCATCCATGATGGACAGTAGTTTGTTCAATGATCTCCTCTCAGCAACTGTCACCAGTGAGTCCAGCTTCATTCCAACCACAGAGCCAGCCCTCCTGATCAACCTGTCCAACCTGTTGACACTCCTCTTGAACACATTCCCACCCCAACACACCACAGCATAGAACAGGACACTGGCCACCACAGACTGGTAGAACATGCAGAGGAGCTTCTTGCAGATGTTAAATGATCGAAGCCTCCTCAGAAAGTACAGTCTACTCTGAACCTTCTTATATACATGGTCTGTGTTGCAGGACCAGTCCAGTTTACTGTCCATCCACACACCGAGGTACCTATAGTTGTCCACTATCTCCACCTCGTCGCCTCTGATGGACACTGGATGTGGCTTTGTTCTGGACCTCCCGAAGTCCAAGACCAGCTCCTTGGTCTTTGAGGTGTTCAGCTGCAAGTGGTTGCTCTCACTCCAGTCCACAAAGTCACGTATCAGACTCCTGTACTCGTCTTCGCTGTTGTCCCTGATGCATCCAACAATGGCAGTGTCGTCAGCAGAACTTCTGGACGAGACTCAGCTCTGAGTTGTAGCAGAAGTCCGAAGTGTAGATGGTGAAGAGGAGAGGGGCCAGTACTGTCCCCTGAGGTGCTCCTGTACTGTACACCACAGTGTCAGACTTGATGTCCTTCAGGCTGACATACTGTGGTCGATCAGTAAGATAGTCCGTAATCCAGGAGACCAGACCAGGGTCCACATGCATCTTAGTCAGTTTGTCCTGCAGCAGAGTGGGTTGGATAGTGTTGAAGGCACTAGAAAAGTCCAGGAACAGGATTCTCACTGAACCGCTTCCTTTATCCAAGTGGAAGTAGGTCCGATGCAGGAGGTGAAGGATGGCATCTTCCACACCAACTGCTGGCTGGTAGGCAAACTGCAGGGGGTCTTGCGCGTGCTGGACTTGTGGCCTGAGATGTTTGAGGACCAGCCGCTCCAGTGTCTTCATCAGCTGCGAAGTCAGTGCCACCGGTCTATAATCATTCAGCACACTTGGTCGGATCTTTTTAGGGACTGGAACGATACAGGAAGTCTTCCACAGAGTTGGTACTTTCCCCAGCCGTAGACTGAGGTTGAAGACATGCTGGAGTGGCTCAGCTAGTTCAGCAGCGCAGGTCTTTAGCAGTCGAGCAGACACCTTATCAGGACCAGCAGCCTTCCCTGGACGAATCCTCCGAAGTACATCCTGTACCTGGAGTGAGGTGAAGCTGGGAAGTGGTTGTGTGGAGCTGAGGGGGGCACAAGAAGGTGGGGCAGGTCCTGAGGCGGGCAGCAGTGAGGGTGAGGTGACCTGCTCAAACCTGTTGAAAAAGTTGTTCAGACCATTTGCCTCCTCCACCGTGTCCACTGCAGTCAGAGAGGCCTTGGTCTTGTGTCCAGTGATGGTTTTAAAACCATCCCAGACCTCTCTTATTTCTTCTCGGCTCAGCTTCGCCTCCAACCTCCTCCTGTAGGTGTCCTTTGCCTCCCTCAAGCATCGCTTCACCTCCTGCTGAGCTGATCTCATGGCGTCCCTGTCCCTGCTCCTGAATGCCACTTTCTTCCAGTCTTAGTAGGGGCGACAAGTCCAAGCAGAAATTTAAATAATCTGTTAGACAGTGTGTCTGACCCTCGATGTCCTCACCATGAGACCTCAGCAGCACATCCCAGTCTGTTGTTTCAAAGCAGTCTCTGATGGCATCCTCCACAGCTGGTGTCCACTTTCTGATTGTCTTAGTGGTCACAGTCTGTCTCTGCACCAGAGGAGTGTACTGTGACTGAAGGTGGACGAGGTTATGATCGGACCTTCCAAGTGGAGGAAGAGATTTGGCTCTGTAGGCATCCTTCAAGTTGGAATAAAGAATGTCAATTGTCCTGTTATTCCTGGTGGGACAATCCACAGCCTGATGGAAAGTAGGCAGAGTAGAGTCCAGGTTGGCATGATTAAAGTCTCCAGAGATGATGATAAACGCGTCAGGATGTTGATTCTGAAGTCGAGCTGTCATTGTGTGGATCTTCTCACAGGCAGATGCAGCCGCAGCGCTCGGAGGAATGTAGACACACAGCGCGATCACGTGACTGAACTCACGCGGTAGATAATATGGACGCATGCTGACACCCAACAGTTCTAAATCTTGACAACAAGAGACTTTCTTTACAGTAACGTGTCCCGGACTACACCAGCGTTTATTCACGTACATGATCAGACCTCCTCCTCTGCGCTTCCCACACGCGCGCGCGTCTCTGTCCGCTCTGATGGTGGAAACCAGGCAGCTCCACGAGTGAGTCCGGAGTCAGCTGAGTGAGCCACGTCTCCGTGAAGATCAACAAGCTGCTCTCTCTGTAGATCCGCTGGTTGTTGAGGGCAGACAGCTCGTCGATCTTATTCGTCAGTGAATTGACGTTCCCCATCGTGATCGTTGGGATCGTTGGTCTGTGACGTCTCCGATTGTCTGTTAGCTTAGCCTTTTGTCTCTTCCCTGCCCGACAGCCTCTGTAACGCGCTGAAGTTCGATCGGGATCTCGTGGCGATCTCCAGCCCGTGCCATTGACTTCAGCGACAGTAGATCCTCTCTTAAACAAGATGAGGGGAAATTCGGTTTAACAACAGCAAGAGAAATAAAAACACCCAGAAATAAGATCGAGAAAGATAATCTTAATAGAATAAAAGATAAATCTGCGCTATATAATATATACACAATCATATTTACATAAATAACAAGAGGTGCAGTTAAATAGTTATCTTGGTGTGTTCTTGTTGTGGAGTCTGATGGCAGCAGGGAGGAAAGACCTGCGGTACCTCTCCCTCACACACCGGGGATGGAGCATCCTATCACCGATGGAGCTCCTCAATGCCCTCAGTGTGTGCTGGAGAGGGTGAGACAAGTTCCTCCTCATGGAGCCCAGCTTGCTCCGCATCCTCCCTCCAGTCACTTCCTCCACAGGATCCAGGGGGCGCCCTAGGACGTAACCGGCCTTCTTAATAAGGCTGTCCAGTTTAGCCCTATCCTTTGCTGTCATGCTGCTCCCCCAGCAGACCACACCGTTGAAGATGGCAGAGGCCACTACTGAGTCATAGAATGACTTCAGGAGTGGCCCCCGGACACCAAACGACCTCAACCTCCGGAGCAGGTAGATTCTACTCCGCCCTTTTTTATAAAGAGCAGCAGTGTTATCCACCCAGTCCAGGCGGTTGTTGAGGTGAACACCCAGGAACTTGTAAGTCGTGACAATCTCAATGTCCTGTCCCTGGATGTTCAGTGGTAAGGGGGAGATGGAGGGACACCGCCGGAAATCCACAATCAACTCCTTAGTTTTGCTGGAGTTGATCTGAAGGTGGTTTTCTAGGCACCAGTCAACAAAGTCCTGGACAAGTCCCCAGTACGGCCCGTCGTCCCCGTCCCTAATGAGGCCAACGATGGCGGAGTCGTCCGAGAACTTCTGCAGGTGACTGGTGGGAGACAGGTGTTGGAAGTCTGCAGTGTACAGTGAAAAGAGGAATGGTGCTAACACTGTTCCCTGGGGGACCCCTACACTGCACAGTACAGTCCTCGAAACACCATCCCGGGTCCTCACGAACTGTGGACGGTTGGTGAGGTAGTCCACAATCCAGTCTGTGAGGTGAGTGTCCGCTCCAGACAGCTCCAGCTTGTCCCTCAGGATGTTTGACCTGATGGTATTGAAAGCACTGCTTAGATCCAGGAAAAGGATCCTCACAGTGCTTCCAGGCGACTCCAGGTGAGAAAGTGCTCGGTGGAGAAGGAAGATGATGGCGTCCTCCACGCCGATGTCAGGTTGGTAGGCAAACTGCAACGGATCCATGGAGGAGCGCACCAGAGGACTCAGGTAACTAAGGACCAGCCGCTCCAGAGCCTTCATAAGGTTGGATGTCAAGGCCACAGGTCTGTAGCAGCTGGGATCCTTAGGGTGCTGAGTCTTCGGCACCGGTACCACACAGGACGTCTTTCACAGTAGTGGAACTCTTCCCAGGGTCAAGCTCATGTTGAACAGAAGTCCAACAATTTCACTTAACTGGTCAGAGCACGTCCTGAGTACTTTGCCACCGATGCCGTTTTCTAAGTTTAGAGATTATTCTTAGTTGAAACAGTTTCTGGTCAGTTTTCTTCAGTGTTGAACTAGAGACATGTCTTTGTCAAATACAACACCCAGGTTTCTTAGGCTCAGTTTGACAGACTGACCTAAGTCACCCAAGAACTGACTCAACCCTGGAATCTTATCATCAGGAGCAATAAATAAAGTTTCTGTTTTTTCCACATTTAGCTGCAAAGTGTTTTCACTCATTTTTTGATTTCTAGCAAACAATTGACTAAGCTGTTCAGCCTCTGGGGCTCAGTTGGATCAAAAGAGCAGTATAGCTGGATGTCATCAGCAAACATGTGGTAAGAAACATCAGGAAATCTCTGAATGATTTTTACCCAGAGAAATCAAGTATGTTTGTGTGAATGTTGTAGACATTCTGCAGTGAAACCAGGAGACATCAGGGAAGAAAAGTTTGAATCAGAAAAATGGTCATTCATGACACATTTTATGATAACATGAGTCTTTTTTAACTTTTATTCTTTCAGTTTTTAACTTTTCATCGATCCTCACCGGGAAACACAGCCTGAAGCAATCATTGATACCAGAAACATTTTCTGTATGAATTTGATGAATAAACATGTTGCCAGTAATCATACTTCAATATTCACTTTACTTTTTAGTGTTTGTTTCAGTGTTTGATTCTGAGAGATTAGTTAAGAATTTTCTCATGTAGTTAATCATGCCATTGAACCTCTTTTACACAATTTGAACGGTGAACACAAGAACTTGGACGACACCAGCTTTACCGATTCATATCTTCACCTGGATGAGTGGAAAGAACATCTTTGTTTGGTGTCGTCAGTCAGAAAAAGGTAGTTTCTGGATGCCCAGTGTGAAAGTGCCTCAACAACACTATCCACTACTGGGTATCCGCAGTCAGGGTGGTGGCTGTCCCCCACATACGTAGATGGCAGGGTGGGTAGGATAGGTAAGACCTGCAGGCTTTGTCTCTTAGAAGTTAGTCTGCTGGAAGGATCATTAGTTTCCCTCGGCGGGTACTGACAGAGGATACGACGTGAACGCTGATCCATTGACCCCCAGGATGCCATTAATACGTAGAAGTATATTGTTACATTTGAAACATGTTTGACATCTTTAATCTTTTCTTTTTTTTACAAAATAAACTGTTTTATTAATATTATTTTCTTATAAATTACTCTTGTCAAACAATAAGTAGTCTATAGAGAGAAGCTTGTTATCAAAGTAATTTACTTCTTTATTTCCAATAAATAATCATTAAATGGGGTGTTGTTCAGAATAATCCTCATTATTATCACGTTACTAAAGGTAGACTATAGTCACAATGGAATAGCTACACTAGCGCCATCAAGTGGCCACTGCTGCGATGACATATAGAGAGTGTGTGCGTGCATGTGTAGGTGTGTGTGTGTGTGTGTGACAGAAGAACTTGGACAGAAGATGAACAAAAAGAAAGTGACCAAACCAGTGGATTTATTTGAAAATAAGATCAGGGAACATCAAAGTGAAGAGAGTGAGTGAACAGAATGTTCAAACTTTATTTAAATGTTCATTTTTACTAATTGTTTAGGCTTTCTTCAGCTGCCGATATGGAATTATCTCACCCTTGAATTCTAGAGTTAAAAGTACAATTACTTTGTTTAAATACATGTTGTTTATTAGTTTTGTTGAGAGATTTTCCTTCTTTAACATCTAAATGATGTGTTTCCATGCTTTACTTTTAAAATCAGGATCTAAAAAGTGATTTCAAGATTTACTGCAGGAATCCACAACTTTCTTTGCATCAGGATCAGTTCAATGTGGAAACTGTTGTCATGGAACGACTTCAGAAAACAACAATTAAAATTGATAATAACATGAGCAGCAAAACAATGAACCATTAGTTGTATCTTTGAATAGATTGTTCCTCTTCAGGTCAGGATGTTTCAAGAATGAATCGAGCTGTAAAAATTAAAACCTTGTATTGAAGTCATTTGAAGTCTTAACATCTTAACATTCATCTTCTTGGTTGATCTTCAAGTTATTTCCCTCTGTTTCTTCTGAGAGTCACTGTGGTAGTCACTCCTCAGTCGCAGCTTTTCAAATCTGTCAGGATGATCCAGATAATCCTGATCCTCCATCAAGTTCCTGTTGTCGTTGGACAGTAGGAGGCGCTGCTGTGTGTGAGTCCAGTGAGAGTGAAGACTGAGAGAAGAAGAGACATGAGGTGATGATGGTGGAAGAACGTTGTCTTGACGATCATATACTGATCCAAACTGAGACGAGTCAATGTTCTGTCAACATTCTTCTGAGAACTTGAGAGAAGAACCATGTGACTGAAACATCCCAGAATCATCTTGAATGTCAGATTTGAAGATGAAGTCAGCAGCTAAACTAGCATGTAGCTAACATGAGTCTAGTCTAGTTGTGATGAAGATGTTCAAGTGAACACATGATTCAATATGAAGTGATTCATGTGTGAAATGATGTTTAAAGTGACTCATCATTGTGAGTTGATGATCAAACTCACGTCTGATTTCAAATATTTGACAGAAATATTTCTTTGTTCTCCACTGACAGTCAAACTGAAACAATGTTGATGTTGAAGCTCCTGAAGAGTTTTGAGCTGAAGGACTTGAAGATTTGGAATCAGAGCTTCACTTGATACTGTAACTGTGAGTCTTTAACATCTGCACGTTTGTTCTGGAATCTTCTTCATCAAGTCCATGTCCACAAAGACCTTCAACTGCTGTGTCAGCAGATGAGCTTTGATGTTGAAGTCAATCAATGGAATCAAACTCACCATTCATGGATGAAGGTCTAACATATCTGGTCCACAGTCATTCAGCCTGGAGGAAGAAAGAGTCAGAAGATCAGATTCATTTGATTCAGATGTTTCATGAATATTGTTTCATTCTCAGTGGACGACTCAGTCAAGACTGTTGATGACAACAAAGATGGATCTATAAACAGGCTGCTCAGTCTCAACTGTCTCCTTCATGCTTCCACTGGTGTCCAGCAGGAGAACATGGAGGAACTCAGAGTTAGATTCATGTGCTCAGTTCAGATGAAGAGTCTGAGCATCAAATGTTCAGTCTGAAGATCTTTGGAGTTCAGTCAGTGAGTTCTGCTGCTCTGTTCATACCTGAGAGTCTCCAGTCTCCAGTCTGGACTCTTCAGTCCAGCAGACAGCAGCTCCAGTCCTGGTCCTCCTGGATGATTGAAGCTCAGGTCCAGTTCTCTCAGGTGGGATGGGTTCAATGTCAGAGCTGAGGCCAGAGAAGAACAACCTCTCTCTGAGATCTGACACCATGACAGACTGAAATGAAGGAGAAACACTTTTAGAAACTTATCAGAACCAAGAGGAGATGATGTTCTGACCTGAGAGTCTCCAGGTGACAGTGTGGACTCTTCAGTCCAGCAGACAGCAGCTCCACTCCTGGATCCTGCAGCTTGTTGTAACTCAGGTCCAGTAGAGTCAGACTAGAGGACGGAGAGCTGAGGACTGAGGACAGAAGTGAACAACTTCTCTCTGACAGTTGACAGTAGTTCAGCCTGTGAAAGAGACGAGTTTCATCAACAAGTGACTTTTTCAATTCTTTATTTAAAAACAATCAACTATTTACTTTCATAAGATCATGGTCACATGTTTGTTTGAATATTTATCAGGTTGGTATAAATGAGGGTGAAATGTTGAACATGACGACAGAAACACAAACATGAAGAAGGAGTAACAACAATGTTGAGGTTGTGGTTTGTTGTTAAATATTTAATTTAGAAAAACAGACTTTCCTACAAACTAGTGAGACATCATTGATTTATGCTGAATTGTTGGAACATGAACAAGTATTTCAGTGAATGTTTTCATGTGATAAACTTGATCTTGATTAATCAAATTAAATAAAATGAAGTGTTTTTCAACATTCAGTTCATGAGCTGAAAATAAATAATACTTCAACAGGAAGTGACATTTATAAACACATCGTCTGCGAACAAGGAAATCTGGCTCAGTTGCTTCATCAACCAGGAAACAAGAGCTGAGACGACACTCGTCTAGTTTCTCTCCAGATATTAGAAACATGACATTTATTTATATCTTCATTTCTCCTGAGAGACAAGAAACCAGATGAACTGTGGACCAGACATGAAGAGAGAAGATGATGTTCTGACCTGAGAGTCTCCAGGTGACAGTGTGGACTCTTCAGTCCAGCAGACAGCAGCTCCACTCCTGGATCCTGCAGTTTGTTGTCACTCAGGTCCAGTAGAGTCAGACTAGAGGACGGAGAGCTGAGGACTGAGGACAGAAGGGAACAACTTCTCTCTGACAGTCCACAACTGCTCAGCCTGTGAAAGAGACGAGTTTCATCAACAAGTGACTTTTTCAATTTTCTATTTGACAAGAATTGAAAGAGTTTATTTAAAGACAAACTCAACTATTTCCATTGATAAGATCTTCAGTTGTGGTTTGTTGTCTGCTTCCTCTCTAATATAGTTCAGTCAAAGTTTCTTTCAAACCTTTGATACCAACTATTGACACGTCATTGATTCATGCTGGACTTTTGAACATCAACAAGTGTTTGATTGAATGTGTTCATGTTATGGTTGATTTGATGTTGATGGACCAGATGAAGAGAAACTATGGAAGTATATCAGTGCCATCACAATATTGAATGGTTTCAACCTTTCAAATGTTGAATTACTTTTTTGAATAATTGAAGATTAAATAATTAAATGCTTTGTATATTAAAGGTTTTATTAATTTAATTGAATAATAAAAACAATATTTTTTAATTGAGTAAAGGTTTTTGTCACAGATATAGTTTAGTATTGTTATCAACAAGTATCCTTTTAAATTCATTATAAAAATGTCAGTGTTTAAAATCCAATATAAATTTTAACCCTTGAGTTTTGAAGACGTAAAAAAATAAAATAAATAACGTCTGTGTTTTGAAGAGCTAAAGAATATTTATATTTTAATGTTGGAGTTTTGAAGAGGTTTTTACCTAATAATAATCATAATAATATTAATTTAATGTTGGAGTTTAGAAGAGGTAAAAAAAAATAATTATATTTTAATGTTGGAGTTTTGAAGAAGTAAAAAATATTTATATTTTAATGTTTTATTTTTGAAGAGGTACAAAATATTTATATTTGAATGTTGTAGTTTTGAAGAGGTAAAAAATATTTATATTTTAATGTTGTCGTTTTTTTGTACCTCTTCAAAACTATAACATTAAAAAAAATGTTGCCCAAATGTGTAAAATGTTGTTTTTTGAAGGCTCGAAAAAGTTGTAAAATATAAATATTTTGTACCTCTTCTTAATGTTGGAGTTTTGAAGAGGTAAAAAGAAAAAGAAAAAAAAAAGAATATTTTAAAGTTGTATTTTTATTTATTTTTTTATTTATTTTACCTCTTCAAAACTACAACATTAAAATATATATATATATATATATATATATACAGTGCCTTGCGAAAGTATTCGGCCCCCTTGAACCTTTCAACATTTCGCCACATTTCAGGCTTCAAACATAAAGATATAAAATTTTAATTTTTTGTCATGAATCAACAACAAGTGGGACACAATCGTGAAGTGGAACGAAATTTATTGGATAATTTAAACTTTTTTAACAAATAAAAAACTGAAAAGTGGGGCGTGCAATATTATTCGGCCCCCTTGCGCTAATACTTTGAAGCGCCACCTTTTGCTGCAATTACAGCTTCAAGTCGCTTGGGGTATGTCTCTATCAGTTTTGCACATCGAGAGACTGGAATTCTTGCCCATTCTTCCTTGCAAAACAGCTCGAGCTCAGTGAGGTTGGATGGAGAGCGTTTGTGAACAGCAGTCTTCAGCTCTTTCCACAGATTCTCGATTGGATTCAGGTCTGGACTTTGACTTGGCCATTCTAACACCTGGATACGTCTATTTGTGAACCATTCCATTGTAGATTTGGCTTTATGTTTTGGATCATTGTCCTGTTGGAAGATAAATCTCCGTCCCAGTCTCAGGTCTTTTGCAGACTCCAACAGGTTTTCTTCCAGAATGGTCCTGTATTTGGCTCCATCCATCTTCCCATCAATTTTAGCCATCTTCCCTGTCCCTGCTGAAGAAAAGCAGGCCCAAACCATGATGCTGCCACCACCATGTTTGACAGTGGGGATGGTGTGTTCAGGGTGATGAGCTGTGTTGCTTTTACGCCAAACATATCGTTTTGCATTGTGGCCAAAAAGTTCGATTTTGGTTTCATCTGACCAGAGCACCTTCTTCCACATGTTTGGTGTGTCTCCCAGGTGGCTTGTGGCAAACTTTAAACAAGACTTTTTATGGATATCTTTGAGAAATGGCTTTCTTCTTGCCACTCTTCCATAAAGGCCAGATTTGTGCAGTGCACGACTGATTGTTGTCCTATGGACAGACTCTCCCACCTCAGCTGTAGTTATCTGCAGTTCATCCAGAGTGATCATGGGCCTCTTGGCTGCATCTCTGATCAGTCTTCTCCTTGTTTGAGATGAAAGTTTGGAGGGACGGCCGGGTCTTGGTAGATTTGCAGTGGTCTGATACTCCTTCCATTTCAATATAATTGCTTGCACAGTGCTCCTTGAGATGTTTAAAGCTTGGGAAATCTTTTTGTATCCAAATCCGGCTTTAAACTTCTCCACAACAGTATCTCGGACCTGCCTGGTGTGTTCCTTTGTCTTCATGGTTCTCTCTGCGCTTTAAACAGAACCCTGAGACTATCAAAGAGCAGCTGCATTTATACGGAGACTTGATTACACACAGGTGCATTCTATTTATCATCATCAGTCATTTAGGACAACATTGGATCATTCAAAGATCCTCACTGAACTTCTGGAGTGAGTTTGCTGCACTGAAAGTAAAGGGGCCGAATAATATTGCACGCCCCACTTTTCAGTTTTTTATTTGTTAAAAAAGTTTAAATTATCCAAAAAATTTCGTTCCACTTCACGATTGTGTCCCACTTGTTGTTGATTCATGACAAAAAATTAAAATTTTATATCTTTATGTTTGAAGCCTGAAATGTGGCGAAATGTTGAAAGGTTCAAGGGGGCCGAATACTTTCGCAAGGCACTGTATATACAATGATTTATTAAGATGATATTTTTATAAACTACGTAACATCTTTACCTGCTACACAAACATACAAATGTATCTATGAGCTGCTTCACTGAAGAACAAAGTGATGACAGACTTTGACTCGTGTTTCCACCTCTGACTTTACATTTGAGCTTTGATGATGTAGAAAAGATGATGTTCTGACCTGAGAGTCTCCAGGTGACAGTGTGGACTCTTCAGTCCAGCAGACAGCAGCTCCACTCCTGGATCCTGCAGCTTGTTGTCACTCAGGTCCAGTAGAGTCAGACTAGAGGACGGAGAGCTGAGGACTGAGGACAGAAGTGAACAACTTCTCTCTGACAGTCGACATCTGTTCAGCCTGTGAAAGAGACGAGTTTCATCAACAAGTGACTTTTTCAATTCTTTATTTAAAAACAATCAACTATTTACTTTCATAAGATCATGGTCACATGTTTGTTTGAATATTTATCAGGTTGGTATAAATGAGGGTGAAATGTTGAACATGACGACAGAAACACAAACATGAAGAAGGAGTAACAACAATGTTGAGGTTGTGGTTTGTTGTTAAATATTTACTTTGGAAAAACAGACTTTCCTACAAACTAGTGAGACATCATTGATTTATGCTGAATTGTTGGAACATGAACAAGTATTTCAGTGAATGTTTTCACGTGATCAACTTGATCTTGATTAATCAAATTAAATTAAATAAAGTGTTTTTCAACATTCAGTTCATGAGCTGAAAATAAATAATACTTCAACAGGAAGTGACATTTATCAACACATCGTCTGCGAACAAGGAAATCTGGCTCAGTTGCTTCATCAACCAGGAAACAAGAGCTGAGACGACACTCGTCTAGTTTCTCTCCAGATATTAGAAACATGACATTTATTTCTATCTTCATTTCTCCTGAGAGACAAGAAACCAGATGAACTGTGGACCAGACATGAAGAGAGAAGATGATGAACAGTCACATGTCAGGAGAATGATCACAGATACCATCAGCACAATGGATTCAACAAGAAATGGAGACACATGTGTTCAGTGTGAAGTGAAGTAGTTGTAGATGAGCCTCACAAATCATTGGAGAAAGACATTTCTTACCAACATGTTAGTTTTCACACCCGTATATAACCTGAGCACAAATATTGATATTTTCTTACAACACACTTGGTTGTCACGTCAATACTTCATCTCTCCTGTCCTGTTTGTGGGGGCGCTAATCCTCTAAATGAGGGTGAAGAAGTCGTAACCAGCGGCTGATGAAGATGACGAGTTAACAATAGTGTCAGTACACGATGAGGGCAGCCTACACTGTACAAAAACAAACAACTCACCACACATGGATTTCCTAAATGTTACAAAATAAAATGTTCATATCTGGATCTACTACCTGAAAGAATCAATAATCAAACAGAAATATCTTCTTCACATTTGAAGTGAATCTTACAGCAAATGACATCAACTTTCATTGATCTCTTTACATCCACCACACATGATGACTTTAAGCACGTCTTTAAAATGATCATCAATATATGATTTGACTGTTAACTGATGCTTATACAAAACTATACTTTCTATACGTGAGTGTCAGTGAAATTAAGTTATTTATAATTGTATTATTGATCTTTATTTTATAATGATTTTATTCACACAGTTGCAACATTAAATTCAAGTAAAAACAGTCATTTATTGTGAACAATTGACTTTGAAATGACTTGTTAATGTGGTTCAGTTAGTCAAAGTCACCACTCTGAGTGTTTTCTCTGTCACAAGACAAATGTATTTATGATTCCTTTAATAATACTGACGTGTACAAAATACTTATAAAGTGAACAAAGATCTGCTGTTTTTTTGTTTATGTTTTAAGTCTCCGTTGATGGTTGTTTTGACTCTGTTGGTTTGGACTGTTGCTGAATGAATTGGAGTCTCAGTAAAAGACATGACAAACAAAACTTATTGGCTTCAATGTACATTTATGAACATATTTAGGTTCAAAAGAACCCTAAAGTAAGTAAAGTAGTGAAAGAAACTTCATGATAAATTGAAGAACAATGTAAGAATGATGCGATTAGTCGACTTAATGGTTGATAGTTTGGTGACCAGTCGACTGTTAAAATAGTCGTAGACCTCATGAACAACAGATGAACCATAAGGATAACCATAATAATCTATGAGCTGCTTCACTGAAGAACAAAGTGATGACAGACTTTGACTCGTGTTTCCACCTCTGACTTTACATTTGAGCTTTGATGATGTAGAGAAGATGATGTTCTGACCTGAGAGTCTCCAGGTGACAGTGTGGACTCTTCAGTCCAGCAGACAGCAGCTCCACTCCTGGATCCTGCAGCTTGTTGTCACTCAGGTCCAGTAGAGTCAGACTAGAGGACGGAGAGCTGAGAACTGAGGACAGAAGTGAACAACTTCTCTCTGAAAGTCGACATCTGATCAGCCTGTGAAAGAGACGAGTTTCATCAACAAGTGACTTTTTCAATTTTCTATTTGACAAGAATTGAAAGAGTTTATTTAAAGACAAACTCAACTATTTCCATTGATAAGATCTTCAGTTGTGGTTTGTTGTCTGCTTCCTCTCTAATATAGTTCAGTCAAAGTTTCTTTCAAACCTTTGATACCAACTATTGACACGTCATTGATTCATGCTGGACTTTTGAACATCAACAAGTGTTTGATTGAATGTGTTCATGTTATGGTTGATTTGATGTTGATGGACCAGATGAAGAGAAACTATGGAAGTATATCAGTGCCATCACAATATTGAATGATTTCAACCTTTCAAATGTTGAATTACTTTTTTGAATAATTGAATATTAAATAATTAAACGATTTGTATATTAAAGATTTTATTAATTTAATTGAATAATAAAAACAATATTTTTTAATTGAGTCAAGTTTTTTTCCACACATATAGTTTAATATTGTTATCAACAAATATCCTTTTAAATTCATTATAAAAATGTCAAAGTGTTTAAAATCCAATATAAATTTTAACCCTCGAGTTTTGAAAAGGTAAAAAAATAAAATAAATAACATCTATGTTTTGAAGAGGTAAAAAATATTTATATATTAATGTTGTAGTTTTGAAGAGGTAAAAAAAAAAAAAATAATAATAATATTATTTTAATGTTGGAGTTTTGAAGAGGTAGAAAAAAAATAAATAATAATAATATTTTAACGTTGGAGTGTTGAAGAAAAAAAAGAATATTTTAATGTTTGAGTTTTGAAGAGGTAAAAAATATTTATATTTGAATGTTGTAGTTTTGAAGAGGAAAAAAATATTTATATTTGAATGTTGTAGTTTTGAAGAGGTAAACAATATTTATATTTTAATGTTGTAGTTTTTTTGTACCTCTTCAAAACTATAACATTAAAAAATTATTGCCCAAATGTGTAAAATGTTGTTTTTTGAAGGC